>NW_012114555.1:337301-341183 GCF_000951035.1 Colobus angolensis palliatus | reverse complement strand
AAAAAAAAAAAAAAGTCAGATAGGAGGGTCAGAATCAGAGGCAGAGGCAGAAGACATGGCAATGATGACGAAGAGGCTATGAGTTAAGCAATACTGGAGACTTCTAAAATCTGTGAAAGGCAAAGAAACAGATACCCCCTAGAGCATTCACAAGGAATACAGCCCTTGATTTAGGACTTTTGGCCCCCAGAACTATACAATAATAAATTTATGTTGTTTTAAACCAATACATTTGCAGCAATCTGTTTCTATTGCAATCAGAACTAATAATGATACTATGTACTCAGCTGTGTTGTAGGTGATGAAAACACATAGATGAACAAAATAGAGAACTCTTCTATATGAGGTACTTGATGCTTTGCATGAATTCAAGGCTTATTTTTTTTTTTTACGAGTATAAAGTAGGTATAATTAGCTCTTTTAAAAATGATGAGAAAAGAGATCAAAAAGTAACGTTTTCATTGTCACAGAGCTAATAGATGAGCTACCTGTCTCCCAGAGCCTGTGATCTTTACACTCATTAAATTATCTCCTTCACATCCTTCACATAAGTGGAAAGCATATTTCAGTATAAAGTAGGCTTATGCACCAAAGATTTATTTTCTGAGATACAGCTTGTTTCGCCATTGTTGAGGGTGATAGGAAAGCAGGTATGGAGAAGAGGTTTCTACTTGAAGAGTTCGAATTCAATTTCTTTGACACAGGATGGACCTAAACACCTAAATCAAATAAAAAATTAAAACTTTTGATTTAATTCAAATATTATTTTAGCAGAAAACTACACCATAGACATGAATACATGATTATTATATATACATGTTAAAAAAACAAAATGAAACAGAAGGTGCATCAGTAAAGCATATCCCCTAACACAGTTATTACTAATTATGTCTTTGGAAAACCATCACATGAGAGTGCGTTTTAGTAATTATTCAAGGGACAATTGATAAGGTTCTCTTCTCATTTCCCATTATTTCTCCCCAAACAGTTACCTATTTCATATATACTCTCATGTGTAGATTTCTGCCTATAAACATACCATTTACAGATTCCTAAATCCTTATAAGCTTTACCTGCAAATAAAAATGTAGTCATATATGGCTACAAAATACTTCAATTCATGAATGAGGCTCATAATATTTGATGTTCAGTGATGAAGAAAATATATATATATAAACTAGGAAATTTTTATTACTAACAGGGATATGAAGAATGCGGGCATATACAGAAGGTGGTCAGATGAGGAAAAGTGTAAGCTGGTCTATTAAGTTTTTAAAACAGATGACACCAAAAGTGGAACTCTTCATCTTTAACAAGAAAATCTTGTTTAAAGTAAAATTATAGATGCTGCTTTTTATTAGGATCAAAATTTTTACTAATCTGGCATTTTAGATGATAGAATGGATTGAAAAGGAAGGCTAAGAAATAGTTTCTTAAGCAAGGTGTTTAAGGATGGAATGTATTAATACATTCTTACTTGTACTGAATGTTTTCTTCTTTCATTTCAATAGCTTTAGGGGTACAAGTAGCTTTCGGTTACACGGATGTATTGTAGAGTGGTAGAGTCTGAAATGTTAGGGTATCCATCACACGAGTATAAACTGAATGCTTTTTAAGCATTGTATAAGTTGAAGGTTTTTTAAGCGTTTTGGTCAAAAGCAAGTGAAAAACTCCAAGACCTTCAGAATTTGCTCTTAGCCCCAGATCATTTTAATAATAATAATAATAATTAAAAAGCAATTTGTTTGGAAATAAACAAAGGTATTTGTTCTTAAAGCATATCTTGCCTGAAGATTTTTCACCTAGGGTGAAAACAACATTCGTAAGCCCATTAGTTCTTTTCCCTAAAATAATTCATTTAAAAAGTCATTAGCTCAATAAAAAGGAATTGATAGAGGGCCTTTAGGGATTCTACTCTAAATCTGAGGGATTTGCCTCATTAAAAATCAATTGTAGAACCAAAGCCTCCTGTATGTGCTTGTGATGGAAAGAGAGAAAGAGAAGTTTTGATATAAAAATCTTGCCTAGTTTTATTTAAATACATTTGAGTAAAAATCTAAAAGTTATCTTAAATGATATTTTAAAAGATTCCTTCTTTAGGATATTTACATCCTAATAGAAACATAATGTTACTTCTGGATGTCATTATTATGAATTTACAAGGGCTAGATGCCACCATGTCTCACAGCTAGGTTAGAAATTTTACTTTCTGATAGTTTCCTTATAAATTAAGCCATAAATATTTTTCCATTATTTCTACTACTCTGCTACAAATTTAGCACTAAGTTTAATAAATTGTAAACATTACCCAACAATGTATAAGTCACAGAAAAAAATAAATTTAGTTTTTCTTTAGTGTTTCATCCTAAGAAGAAAAGACATTCGCTGACCAAACTCTCAGAAATCACCACTTAAGAAATCAATCATGTATCCAAACACCACGTGTTCCCCAAAAGCTTATGGAAAAAATAATAATAATAATAAGTATTGGGGCCTGATAGATGATTGGATCAGGAGGGCAGATTTCTCATGAATGGTTTTGTACAATCCCTCTTGGTACTACCCTAGTGTGAGGAGTTCTTCTGAGAACTGATCATTTAGAAGTGTAGGCTGGGTGCAGTAGCTCACTCTTGTAATCTCGGCATTGCGGGAGGCTGAGGGGGCGGGATCACTTGAGCCCAGGAGTTCGATACCAGCCCTGGCAGCATGGCACAACCACATTTCTATGAAAAATTAAAAAAAAAAAAAAATCTGGGCACTGTGGCATATGCCTGTGGTTCCAGCTACTCTGTACTCTGGAGGCTGAGGTGGGAGGATTGCTTAAGCCCCAGAGGTCGACACTTCAGTGAGCCAAGATTGTGCCACTGCACTCCAGCCTGGACGACAGAGCAAGACTCGGTCTCAAAAAAACACAACAGCAACAACAAAAAAAAAATTGTAAAAGCCAAAAAAGTAAAATAATTTATAAAAACACTTCCCTGAACGAAAGCCAGCCTTTATATCTATTCCTTCAAGAATGCAACAACACCAGCTATGCCTGTTGCATTAGTTCAGGCAAATATTTTCTGTCCTTGATTCTTCTTCATTCTGTAATCCTAGAGCATCTAAACAGTAATTAAGAAGTGAGGAAACACTTAGAGAGAGAGAGAACCAATTACGCCTTCCTATCTTCAGTGCAGGAATCCTGTCTACATTCGGATGTTGACTAAACTAGGGGAAGAAAGCAATTTCAAATCAAATGAGACTTCCAATATTACACTGGGTTTAATTTTTTAATCTCTAGAAAATATTTATTTAGTTTTGTTTTATTACCCACTAGTGGCTGCAGAAGTTTGTATTACCTGAAAATAACCAGACAAATATGTGATACTTGTCACAGGTTTTTGTTTTGTTTTGTTTCGTTTTTTTCAGTGTCAGGAGAAAAACAAGTAATGAAAAGAGTTTGTAATGAACCATCTTGTAATAATAACAAAATTGTTTCCTACTTGTATTCTACCAAGTCAAGCTTTCAATAAATTAAGTGTATATGAATTAAATAGGTGGTTATTTAAATGCATAAATGAAAGAACCAGCTTTTTACACACCAACCTATAGTTAACTTTATGTAACGTGTTGTTATCGATAAGATACTATGGTAGACAGCATAACTGCTTCTCAAACATACCACATCCTAATCTTCCAAACCTATAAATATACTATACTAACTGCAAAAAGGATTGTGCAGATATGACTAGATGAAGAATCTTGAGATGGAGATTTTTCAGGATCATCCATGTGTGCCCAATATAATCACAAAGGTCTTTATAAGAGTCAGATAGGGCCGGGCGCGGTGGCTCAAGCCTGTAATCCCAGAACTTTGGGAGGCCGAGGCGGGCGGATCAC
>NW_012114555.1:331178-337251 GCF_000951035.1 Colobus angolensis palliatus | reverse complement strand
TCCGCCCGTCTCGGCTTCCCAAAGTTCTGGGATTACAGGCTTGAGCCACCGCGCCCGGCCTTTTTCATTATCTTAATGCTATTTAAGAACCCTTATGCTTGATAATATGAGCGCTTTAAGATGTACTATGTGGAAGATAGCATAGTAGTTGATAAATTTGATTCTCTCCTTGTAGGAGGCTTGATGAGCTATGTTGCTACCATTTGCCGTTACTTCCAAAGACCTCATGTGTCAGGGGATGATGACAACAAGGTCAATATCACCCTGTAAGTTACACACAGAAAGTGGCCACAGTAGCATAATGATATCTACAATTGTTTAAGAGAAACAAAGGTAAGATGTGAAACTGCCGTCTTTTGTAACTAGTGAAACCGTTTCTTTACAAAAGGTGGGAATCTACTCCATGTGTTTACCTATCTAGATATTGCCTTCATTCCTTTCTTCTTCTGGCAACTCATTTTGAAATTCCCATTTACCCATGAACTTTTTTTAAAATTTAATTTTGAGATGGAGTCTCGCTCTGTCGCGCAGGCTAGAGTGCAGTGCCACAATATCGGCTCACTGCAACCTCTGCCTCCTGGGTTCAAGCAATTCTCCTGCCTCAGATTCCTGAATAGCTGGGATTACAGGAGCATGCCACCACGCCCGGCTAATTTTTGTATTTTTAGTAGAGATAGGGTTTCACCATGTTGGCCACACTGGTCTCCAACTCCTGACCTCAGGAGATCCACCCACCTCAGTCTCCCAAAACACTGGGATTATAGGGGTGTGCCACCCTGTCCAGCCACCAAGGAACTTTTAAATATGGAAGTTCCTATAGCAAAAATCACTTTCTTCTTTAAATTCAAGAGTAGTGTTTGGGTTTGCAGTCTACCCACCAGTCAAAAATATATCACATGTTCAAAGTAATTTGTACAATCTCAGTGCTACATTACAAAGCTTTTATCAATGATAACTTAATAAATATTGAAGAATCAGGCCTGCAAGGAACTTAAGATGTTGGGAATAGATAAATGAAAGGTGATGGACAGATAGATTTCTGAAAACATTATCCCAATAATGCACTAAGCACATAGTTCATGATTTCTGAGTCTTTCTCTATGGTTAATATTATGTTCAGATTCTGTCTGATTCAAAGATTGTTTTCAGAAAAGCTATCCAAATAATCTAATGTTGGCTGAATGCCAACAGTGCACCAAGGAGTATTTTGCACTAATTTTACAAAAACAATATATTGCAATAGCTATTAATAACCCAAATATATATAGAGGGAAAGTGGGGAGTGAAAGTGAGTTATCCAGAGTTAGTTAGGAAATGGAGAAGTGAAAATGCAAAGATGTTTTGATTTTATGTCCAGGGCTTTACGGCATATCTTGTTTCTTAATTTTTTGAATGTTTAAATCAGTGTTAAATAAAACAATATATGTCAAATAAAAGTCTCCTAAACAGAACCACGAGGCACCTTTAAAAATGATAAACTTTTTACAAATGCCATCTTTTTTTAGTTCTTATAGACTATTAAACTGTACTGTCTTTAGAGTTAGGAGTCAGTGATGATGGTGCTGTTATTTTATTTTTGTATCTTAATGTGAGTGATAATTCTTCATGTTCTATTTTGAGGTTTCTCTTTTCTTTCCTTTCTTTTTTTAGTATCCTTCCTGGAATAAATTGAAAAGTCCTTTTAAGAGATAATAACTCAAAGCAACAAAAGTCAGAATGAGCATTTCTGCAGTTTAGCAGTGCCCTGGATTTAAATGAAACTAGTTCTATCTTTTAAGCCATTGGAATGTATTCAGTAAAGATGACAACCTAATTCATTAAATTATTGTAAGATTGCAGTATTTGCCTCACATGAAGACATGCCTATCAATAAAAAAAAGAAAGAGAGAAAGAAAGGAAAACTAGCTCTATGTTAATAAGGCCATGACATGGTACTGTCACGTACTTGTTCACGTTGTGTCTATACATAAAGTGTGAGGAAATAATTAGTCCCTCACCCTAGCATTGTAGTTGAATAGCCCTGTGGCTACTGTGATAAATGGGCTGGGTTCCTACGTGTTCTCAATCTGTATTTCAGATGCTGGGATCACCTGTACTCCAAGAAGGCAACTTCTTGGAGTTGTATAATTCTCCTCGTCTGTTATTTTGTTCATGACTTCTATAAACCAGTAAGAAAAAAGGCAAATGCTTTTGCCCTTGTCTCATTGATGACCATAGCAAGTTTCCAAGGGATTCAGCAATAATATATAGCTGCTTTAAGGAGATATCTCTGGATTGGGGACTTAGGTTGAAAAGGCCAAGAAAATAATCATTTTGCAATTTTTGCTGAAACCTTTACCACTGATGTTAAATCAATGAAGGAAATTATTTACAATCCAAATTATTTTCTAAGAGGTGGAAATAATTAATTAACAAAAATATATTGAGTCTCTACTTGAAGTTTAACATTGATGTAGGGATCACACTTTTTCCACCATTTACATTTGGTCTTAAATCTTAATTTGTTGGATGCTAAGACAAATGGAGTACAAAGTAATCAAATAAAAGCCACAAAAATTTTATTGGGGCTTGGGGAAATCAAGAGTTATGATGTTTTGCATAATCTTATTGAACAATTATTTGGTGGTTCTTAGTTTTTATCCAAAGCAATAGTTCTTAGTCCTGTAATCACAGAGTTCTGAACAATGGTATAAAGAAATAGAAAAGGGGTAGCACAGTCAATGGATCAGAAAGAAAAATAAACATAAAATAACTAGTTCAAAATATAGTACAGGGCTAGATCTAATTTCAAAAGTTGAGAGCCTTAAATTTAATAGATGAACATTAAATTCATCTTTTAAAGAAAAATGCCCTTTTAAACTTACAAATCATTTATTCTTTCGTTGTTAAAATGATGGGGATAATTTGATTGTTTTAGGCAGTTCTTTGTCCAAAAAGGAGAGAAAAACTTGAAAGGTTGTTTGTTGTTTGGCTAAAATATATGATATTTTATATCCATATCGCATATATCATATTGGAGTGAGAAATCTAATCTCACTCCAAATATTGCAGGAAGATATGCCAGTCATTAGAACTCTGGGGTAATATTTTTATGGCCAGTGTTCTTTGCTTGACAAAGTATATTCATTTAGTAAATAATTATGGAGCATTTTCTGAGCTCCAGGTAATGAAACCAATACAGGAGTTTTTTTAAACTGCCAATCTTTAAGGAACTCTAAATCCTGTGTATGATGTATACATTGAAAATACTATGATACAAATACAACTTAGGTAATAAACATCAGCAAAAAGTTTATGGAAACACTGAAGGGAGAGTGATTAACTCTGACAGAAAAGGGTTGGAAAAAAATCTTTACAAAAACATTTACCTTTCAAGAGCATGTAAATGGACAAATGTATAATTTAAAACTAAAAAGTAGCTGAAATTCCATGAAGAATTTATATTTGAACAGTTTCAAATAAAGTTAGGTCATTGAATATTAACACATGATTTCTTTTGACAGGGTCTTGCTCTGTTGCTCAGGCTGGAGTTCAGTGTTATGATCATAGCTCATTGAAGCCTAGACCTCCTAGACTCAGGCAATCCCACCACCCCAGTCTCCCGAGTAACTAGGTCCACAGGTGTACACCATCGTGCCCAGCTAAGTTTTTAATTTTAAATTTTTTTGTAGAGACTAGTCCTCAAACACCAATATCAACACAAAATTTTATCTTAGTGAAATCATGAGTAGAGTAAAATTTGCTTTATTTATTTATTTATATTTTATATAGGTACATTTTCTTTTTCTTTATTTTTAGTTTTTTAAATTATACTTTAAGTTCTAGGGTACATGTGCACAATGTGCAGGTTTGTTGCATATGTATACATGTGCCATGTTGGTGTGTGCACCCATTAACTCGTCATTTACATTAGGTATATCTCCTAATGCTATCCCTCCCCCCTCGCCCCTCCCCACAATAGGCCCCAATGTGTGATGTTCCCCTCCCTGTGTCCAAGTGATCTTATTATTCAACTCCCACCTATGAGAGAACATGCGGTGTTTGGTTTTCTGTTCTTGCGATAGTTTGCTGAGAATGATGGTTTCCAGCTGCATCCATGTTCCTTCAAAGGACATGAACTCATCCTTTTCTAGGGCTGCATAGTATTCCGTGGTGTATATGTGCCACAGTTTCTTAATGCAGTCTGTCACTGATGGACATTTGGGTTGATTCCAAGTCTTTGCTATTGTGAATAGTGCCGCAATAAATATACGTGTGCATGTGTCTTTATAGCAACATGATTTACAATCCTTTGGGTATATACCCAGTAATGGGATGGCTGGGTCAAATGGTATTTCTAGTTCTAGATCCCTGAGTAATAGCCACACTGTTTTCCACAATGGTTGAACTAGTTTACAGCCCCACCAACCATGTAAAAGTGTTCCTATTTCTCCACATCCTCTCCAGCACCTGTTGTTTCCTGACTTTTTAATGATTGCCATTCAAAAGTTGGTTTTTAAAAAATCATTATGCTACATTGGAATTTTGCCTATGTTTATTCAATCATTTTTCTGGACAAAAGATGAAAGGATGAGATTGTAATACACTTCTTCCCTTAGACCAATGTTTCGCACTGGTATGGTTACTGGCATTTTGGCAGAAAAATTGTGTTTTAAAATATATTTAGTATCTATGGACCCTGGACATTACATGCAGGTCATATGTTTCAGTTACTTTGACAACTAAATCACCCTCTTACTTTTCCAAATATACCAAGGGAGCATGGAGGTATGCTTAAGACACTTGGTTGAAAAAGCTAGCCATTCATCACACTTGGCTTTATAAAAGCATGGGTTGATATAACAACTCCATTTTACCTGCTCCTTGTGGGAAAGTCTCTGAAATGACAAATTTCAAAGGCAATCTTTAAAGTTTAATCAGAATACTTTTGGTAAGAATATACTTCTGAAGGCTTACCTATTGCTTACCATTACTTACCAGCAGGTGCCTAAAAGGCAAAAGATGAGAAAAAGAAGTACAAAGAAAGGGAGCAGGAGAAACAAAAGGAAGAGAAGGAACCAATCATCTTTTCTTAAGGAAATAAAAAAGATCATACCTTACACCCTAATCCATCTCAGTGAAGGCCATAGATTATAAGTAAACTTCAGAAATCACCCTCTTTACACATATTTTTATTCTCACATGACTTTGTATCTACCCTAGTCTCCTCCCTGTTCCATCTCCCTGACCTCCTAATAGAAATTTAACCCATGACGTTATCACATTTTCACTGTTTGTAGCTTCAGGAAGAATAAGTTATGCCTCTTTCATTTTCCATCTCTGTAATTGTCTCCTTGCACATACCTTCAGCTCCCTTCATTATAATAGCCTGACATAAGCAAAACCCCAGTTATGTCTGGCAAGATACTATGGCTGGAAAACAAATAAATAGAAACCTTTTCTGCATAAACCACAACTGGGACTCCATCATTGCTTGAAAACCTATTCAACTATCCTCTAAAAGAACCATTTCTTTCCTCTTCTCTCTTCTCCCTATTTACTGTAGAAAAATAGAAAGGATTTCAGTAGAGCTACTTCATCATGCTAGCACCAAATCTATCAGCTTGCATTAATATCTAGAACTCTTTCCTACATTTCCCCATAATAATGAAGAATCTCTGTCTCCTTCAATCTAAGTCCAGTACATCTGTTTGTATGCTTGCATCCTGGATGTCACTGCTTCTCAATATTCAATGGATTGTATCTTCAATTATCCTCTCTAGTTTCATTTATTCTTTCTTTTCTTTCTCTTTCTTTCTTCCTTTCTTTCTGTCTTCTTTCTCTTCTTTCCCTTCCTTCCTTCCTTCCTCCCTCCCTCCCTCCCTTCCTTCCTTCTCTCCCCCTTTTTCTTCTTTCTTTCTTTCTTTCTTCTTTCTCTCCTCCCTTCCTTCCTTCCTTCTCTACCCCTCTCTCTTTCTTTCTTTCTTTTCTTCTTTCTCTCCTTCCTTCCTTCTTTCCTTCCTTCCTTACTTCTCTCCCTCCCTCCCTCTCTTCTTTCTTTCTTTCTCTTCCCTCCCTCCCTCCTTCTTTCCTT
>NW_012114555.1:315249-330907 GCF_000951035.1 Colobus angolensis palliatus | reverse complement strand
TCCTTCCTTCCTTCCTTCCTTCCTTCTTCAATCACCTAGGCTGGAGTTCAGTGGCACAATCACACCTCACTACAGCCTGAACATCCTGGACGCAAGTAATCCTCCTGCCTCAGTCTTCTGAGTAGCCGAGACCTCAAGTATAAGCTACCATGCCTGGCTATTTTGTTTGTTTGGTTTTTTGCAAAGATGGGGCCTTGCCATGTTGCCCAGGCTGGTCTTGACTCCTAAACTCAAGAGATCCTCCTACCTCAGCCTCCCAAAGTGCTGGGATTTCAGAGCCATCATGCCTGGCCTTTTACTTTTTGGCCCTCTATTTTCTTCATCATTAAGCTCCCCCTTTTGTTGGATTATACCCATCAGTATGCACATATGCCTTGATATCTTTAATTTTTATAAAATTCCTTTTCTTTATCCTTTGCTAACCAACTTTTTAAAAATATATGCCCTATTATTACCTTTCCTGCAATCACAATATATGTCTTCAATATAACAATGCACCTTCACAGAATTATACTCAGAGGATGAGAAGGAAGGTAAAATAGGACAGGATAAATAAGGTAAAAGATAATGGCTGAGAACTTTCAAAATTTCTACAAAAATGATTACTCATGTAGCCAGGAAACTCATAAAATCTGAAGGAGGGGAAAGCTATAACAAGTATCTTACTTAGATACATTGTCATCACACTTATAAAACCAAAGTTAGAAAGGAAGTGTTAAAAGCAACCAGAGACAAAACCTTCAGGTTATGTGACATATTGGTGACAATAATATGGTGTAATGGCTGACATCTTATTCAAAATGCTGGAGGCTGAATAACAATGGGATAATACCTGTAAAGCATTAACATTTTTTAAAAAGGTGAACAAAACTGTCATACCTAAAATTCTATGTCCAAATAAGATAAAATATCATTGAAAATGAAAGTTAAACAAACATATTTTCAGGTACATAAAGGCTGAGATAATTCAGTTCTATCAGACCTGCACAATAAATGCTAAAAGACTCTTAATTCCGAAAAATCTGGATCTAATTACATACGTGGTAGGCAATTTAATAACATCCTACAAATATCACATATTCATATCTTTTTTTGTGCTTTTTTCTTTGTGCTTCAGATTGAATACTATTTATGCCTTCAAGTTCACTGATTTTCTCCTCTATGTTTGTTCTTATTTATTTAATGAATTCTTTATATCTATCTATATGTCTATGTACTATCTATATATCACTAGATCTATATAAATGCATATGTATATATCTATATCGACTTCTTTACATACCTTATCCTAGAATTTTTATTTGATTCATTTTAATAGAGTCTGTTTTTTCTAAAATTGCCCATTGCTTCACAACTTTGGTCAATATTTTTATAAAACCCACATGATTATTTTTGAGTTTCTATCTAATAATTCCAACATCTTGATTATCTGTGAATCTGTCTTTATTGACTCTTTCTTCTTTTGAATCTATATTCCATTTACTTGCTTGTTTGAGTGTTCTATTCTTTTTTATAGAAAATCTTTCTTTGCTATTTAGTCTTGCTAACCAATTTTGAGGTTGCTACACAGTGTTTGTTTTCTAATCCTCCCTAGTGCTTTCTATACTTCAGAGAATTATTTATATGCATCTTCACTTCCCTCAGCAGTGACAGGATAGTCATTTTATTCTCTGCAACCCGAGAGAGTATCTTTCTTATTTCTCATGTACAACCATTAGCCTTCTGCAGGTACACGTCAGTAATCTTTCAGATAGGTTTCTTTCAACCTTCCTGCCTACCACTTTCCTAGCCTGTGGTTCCTGGTATCCCAAGGTGCCTTGTGTGGATTTTTCTCAGTTTTCCTTCCCTGCCCCTAGTTATTGGCATACTACACTCAAGCGCTTAATGAAGACCCATGGGAAAGAATTGGAGTAGGTGAAACTTGTCATGTGGCTGGGACTTCTGGAATTCTAGTCTGTCATACCAGACATGAAAGGTTTTTAACATATAGTTTGGCGTTTCTTACATCAGTCTTTAGCAAGTTCTTTATATTTTAACCACTCTGCCACTGTTTCAGAGATAAGAAGAGCTAAGTCTCTTTTCTTGTATAAACATCTTGTCTTTGTTAGAAATTTAGTTTAGTTAGGTTTCCTTGAATCTTCAACTTTCTGATTGATTTTAAAACATACTGTTTTATAGCTTATGTGGTTTTTCTTTATTGTTTTTAGGTTGAGAACTATGGTGTTTAACAACTTTTTAATCTTTAAATAAGAGTAGATATTCTGTTATTTGCTGTTATTTTGGATTCATTCTCTCTAATTTTGTGCTCTGTAGATTTTATCCAAAATTCTATTATCAAACAGAAGTTGGAGATTGTTTTATTTTTTTATACTTCTTTATCCAAAGATAAAGTGTAAGAATTTTAGGCCAAAATATCTGCATTCAAGCCTATTCAAGGTGGATTAACCACTAAAAAGCTTTGAATTGCAGTACTTTTTTCATTAAAAGAGAATACTAATTAGTAATATTTAAAACCAGCTTCAACAAACAAACTGTCCTATGAATCATCGAGTAGAAGTGAAAATGAAGTAAGGTAGAGTTCATGAAAGCTCTTTATAAATTGTAAGTTAGTATGCACCTGTTGATTTTTATAACCATTAATAAATATTATGTTTCGAACCAGTAATCTTTCTGAGATTGCATCCAAGATCATTCCAATTTGTAGCAAAATCACACTCTCACAACTGCCATCAGCTCTGGTGAATACCATTGACAATTTCTTAAATTCTTTATCCTTTGTGGCAGGTTTATGATTTTTTTCCTTGAGAAATAAAAATGTAACTAAAAAATACAAATTTATTATTTATAAAAAATAAAAATGTAAAAATAAAAATGAAAATTCACACTGTGAATGCAAGTCACCTAGTATTTCACATCCTAAGGGAATAGCACATTTAAGCACATTTACTAATTCATTAATTATTCAGACTATCCCTCCTACTCCGTGACTAAAATATATAGTAAATCTTTAACATAAATCCAGGGAAACTCCTTCAAAGTGTATAAATAAACCAAATATTATTTAAAACATAAACATCTGTTAGAAATGGAATGGACATGGAATGAGCATGTATCATGAATCTTAAATAAGACATAAATTCCATGTTAATACTTTTTTAAAAATCTATTTGATTCTGCAGAATAATCTTTTACACTTTTTTAAATTCTCTTTAATAATTACTTGTAGTCCTAACTCACTTATTCTCCCTTTGCAACTTGGAATATTTCACTTTTGTGTGGTAGCAATATTATTTCTGGATAGGGACTGGGTGAATTTTAGATTATTTTAGATTTTTTAATGAGTTCTAATAATATTACTGATGCCACCACTTTTCAACTAGCTAAGTAAATGTTTAACAGGGTTTGTAAGGGTAACTGAAATCCATACATAGGTGCACAATTTCTCCAATTTCTTTTTCTTGCTTGTTTCAAATGGTAGCTTCTAGCATAGGGGAAATGATTGAGCAAAATAATGCCTCCTTTCTCTTCCTAACTCTGGCTTCAAGTAAAGGTGCTAATGAGAACAGTGGAGGAGTGAGCCCCTAAAATAGAGTCAGGAAAGAGGCAGAAGCCAACCAGGATGGCACTTGGAAAAAGTTATGAGCAAAGATATGTTTAAATTGGAATTGTATTAGAAAATTCTAAAAATGTTTGTGAGGATACAAATTGTATAAGACACAAAGTATTTCTGAGAAAGAAATATAGAGAAAAGTCAAAAAGGGAGGTTGTGACCTGCCTGTTATCTATTTCAACATGCATTTACTCAGAATTCACCTGCACCAAACACTGAGTATTAATATAAAGTCAGAATGATAATATTGGGCTTCAGATCTGGCCTGCGCTACTAAGAAGTTACAATAAGTGTTATGATGAGTAGGAGAAACCAGTATATTCTTATCCTATAAAACTAAACAATAATTAAAGTAAGCAAGGTGTTAATAAATGTTTTATCACCAGGATATTCTGTATCAAATGTGAAAAAAGCAATCATGACTGTGAAGTAATTTCCCAGGAAGAAAAAATAATTAAACACTAAGAAAGCTAGAGAAGGAAGTATTTGTCATTCACATTTCTTATCCCATGATTAAAATATATTATCAAAAATAGAAAGCAAATGTATTTCATCCAAAGTATAAAAATTATAGCTAAAAATAATAAAATGTAATGTATCTATCAAAACCAAGTGATAATTGTAAAACAATATAAATGCTTGGAAATTGGATACTCAGTAATGCCATTTGAGGTATTTTGCATGGTACAAACATCCAACTTTTTAAAAATGTTATATTAATCTAGTGTATTATGTGTCTGAAACCAATCGCAAACTAGCCTTTGACAGATATACAATCTAGAAGGAAACAAATATCTCAAAATCAGTATCTTCTTATTTTTATATTTTACATAGCAAAAGAAAGTGGCAAGTGTGATTCCAGAATGAGGAAAGGGAAACATTTCAAGGCAAAGCAGTCAGTGACAATATCACAGGTTAGTTTTCTTTCCTTACCTATTTGGCCATAAACTCTATCAGGCATACTAGCCCAATTCACTTGCAACCACAAAACTGTCTGAGATCTGAGTGTACTGTATGACTTGTTTTGTTGTTTATTTTTTTGTTTTGCTTTTTTCTGATAGTGATGGCATTCCCTGTCCTTTTCTTCTTTCTAAAATTGTAAGCTTCACAGTTAGTTTAAAAATATTAGTGCCATTGCTAGCTGCTATTTCAGTTTCTGAGCATCCAGATGAGCAGAGAATATGTTTCTTCCATGTCACCAGTTTTATTCCATAAAAAGAAAAATGGGGTTCTTAAATATTCACATCTTTTCAAATATCATGAGTTTCATCCTATTTCCAATTCTCATTTACTCAAGCCCAACTCCTACAAACATCCCCTAAGCATGTACTATTTTTGATTTCCCTGTTCTAAATTATCTCACAAATCACAAATGTTTTTTATACAGTTCTCTTTTGATCACATTTTTTTCCTCAGCATCTCCACCGCCTTCCTCTAATTCTTCATTCACTTTAGCCTTTCAGTCCATTTCCAAGCTGCATAAGAACAATATATCTGGGCTTAACTTTTATCACTTTATCACACGACCAAGATGTTCTATAAATCATCTTGTAGCCCCGTGGCTCCTTTCTACATAGTGTTATCTGGTGCCTTCTCATCATTAGAAATGTTGTTCTCTTGGTCTCTATTTATTGACATCCTATCCACTCTTTCAAGCTTAACTGAGTACAACTCTCTGCAAGCTATCTCCAACATTATAACACAGGAAACTCGACATATATGAAGCTTAATTTCTTACTGTTTAATACTGAATTTAAATGCCCCCGTCTCACCATGATTTCTGTACCTTGGTTAATGGTGCCATTAGAAACAAGCCTCCCAGGAAAAAAATTTGAAAAAAAAAAAAAAAAAAATCCAGTCTTCTTTCTCTTCTGTAAATCAATTCTGGTCCATGATTTCTCCCCTTTGTTTTGTTGTTGTTGTTGTTGTTGTGTGTGTGTGAATATCATTTGAATATGTGCCTTCCTGTGCTTACCTACAAATTCTGTCTTAGGTCAGGTGTTTATCCATTTTCACTAAGTTTACTATATAACAAAAGAAAAGACTCTCCACTGCCCACCAATTCCATCCACTCAATGGCCACCAGAATTAACATCAATATCTGGGTGTCTTATAAGCAAATTATACTCAACATGCTTCAAAATAAATTCACTACCCATCACTCCTTTAAAGTTTGTCTCCTTCTCTATTCTCTCCCCCTTCTAATGATAGCCTAATGAATCTAGTTATGCAAGCCAGTGACCTGGGATCACTGGTGTGCTGGAGCCAGCTACTTAATGGCTTGCGAGAGCCAATTGTGTGTATCTCTTTCCAACATTGTACTCAATGACATCATGTTGGCAGCTTGAATTCGGCTTTCACGGGAATATTTATACCACTAGAAATTGGCAAATGCTGTCATTTGGCACTTTGATTTTTGTTCTTGTTTTCAGGAAGTCAATTTACCAGCATGTCACTGCCTGGGAACATCCTCCATGACAGTCATTCTTCTTTTCCTTTTCTTTCTTTTTTTTTGGCAAATGTGCCAGGTTTTTAAAGATTTTAACTTATGTCTGTTTAACCATTTTATTCAGATACATCCATTTATCCTCAAGGATCATCACTGAAATAACTTCCTCATAATTTATTTTCTTTCTTCCTTGGAGTAGTTCTGCAACACTGCTACCAAAATGATCTTTCTGTAATGAAAAGCTGATCCTATAATTTTACGTACCATAGGATTATATAGGTTTATACTATATTATGTTATATCATATTATATTTACTATAACATTAGCTACAAAGTAATATAACTCCAAAATACTGGAGAACAGAGTACAAATTCCCAAACACACTGTAGAAGTCTTCCATTTGTGGTCTGTGATCTTTACCCATGGGTCCAAACTTCTCTTCTCCTGCTTGGTGTTAGATATCCAAATGACATACCTATGAATTATTTTCAGCTCCCTTAGGTTCAACCAGTTCATTGCTTATTGTTTGCAATGCTGTTCATTATCATTTCAATATTCATTTTCCAAGCTCAGAATGCCTTACTTATCCAAAACCTAACTGTAAAATTTCATCTGCCAAACCATTCCAGATATTTTCAGATATTCTCATTCCCTTGTCATCTTATAAATAAAAATCATATTACTACTAAAGTAATGCCTTTGTCACATTAAAGTACATATGAAGATTCATCTTTTTATTCAGTTTTGTGTTCTTAGTAACAGTCCTAACCATGGTGACTGATTGACCCATAGTAGTTGCTTAACTACATAAAAAAATAAAAAGAAGGAATAATCTGTGGATTACATTTAAAAATCAGTCATAAATGACAAAGATCTCTTATACTCCTGCTTCACTTCAATTCAAGTTCCTTCTGAGTGCCTGTTACTACCAAGAACTGTGCATCTTGGTTTTAGATCTGTCACAAAGTGTCTGCTCGTATTGCTGTTATCTGATTCGAAAATGGAATGTTTGTCACATGTGTGTGCATGTAACTTTTTTCTAAAAATTATGGCAACATGTTTGACCTATAAACAATATCTGTTCAATTTTGAAAATATTCTCAAGGTTTGATAGGGCAAATATTGTGCCATAAAGTTTAGGAATAATAGCTAATATGTTTGTACTATGTATTTATCTATATGACTAAAGAGAATTCTCACTGCTATTGGCATCTGTGTCTATTCATTTAATCTTCATAATAGGCCTATGAATTTTGCTTACTATCATTATCATCCCTTTTCTATAAATAAATTAGCTAGACAGAAAGAAATTAAGAAAAGATTTCCAATATTACATGGGAAATAAATGAAGAAAACAGAATGTTAACCTAGGCAGTCTGACTGTGGAGTCTCTGCCTTTAACTACTGTATAGTAGGTGGTTGACTCAGTAGTTGATAAAATAACCCAAGCATTATAAAGAAATGTACAGAAATTGGTCTTCCTTTAAAAATTTTAATTACCACAATATTTTTTTCCGTATTATAAATACAAAACAAAACCAATTTTTGTCGGAGTTACAGAAAGCACTGTAGGATTTGAGTCTACTCTTTATCCCACTTCATGATGGGTGAAAGGTGGTAGCTGGAAAAAAATGCATGTCTGTAAGGGAGTATATATTTACGGAATACCCTGAAGATTGAAAAATATTAATTATCTTTTAAAAACTATGTGAAATCATTAGGGTCAAATGGCATTTAAATGTTAAGTAAAATTGTTGAACAAGACAAAAAGAAAAGGAAAAGCGGCTTTTAACTTATAGCGATTATTTCCACCTCACGGAAGTCTGAGTAGGTTGAATTCTTTGGGGGAAAAACTATTTTTCTTTATAAACTCTCAGTGCAACACTTTCCTAAATCAGAAATATTTTGTTCCAGAAATAGTGTTAATATGTTTTAAATGCACTCTTTAAGCATGTGAATTTTGCTGATTTTATATTTGAAATAAGGCACAGCTCATGCAAGTATTAATTGATTTATAGCTCGCTCAGTTGACTATGATTTCATGGAGCGCAAATGTACTTACAGTAAGTGTTACGACCTCCCAGGGGAGAGTCCAAAATGTTGAGAAAAGGAGCATTGAGCAAAATAGCTTCTGGAGAAATATTAACCAGTTTCTGACTAGCTTTGAATGTGCCTGGGGGGAGCTTTTGTTTTGCAGATTATCTTACTGTTTTTGCTGTCACAGAGGACTTTAGCTGGGCATGGAATGTGTTTGCATTACAGCAAAAAAAAAAAAAAAAATGAAAAAATAAAAAGTTAAATAAATGGAACTGTAAAATATTGAGATACGAAAGAGGCAGGCAGCCAAGCGAATCCCATTTATATCAGTCTCCTCTTCCCCTATGTGCTGTACTACCACGTTCCTTCACTGACTTTTCCCCTTCCCTTTTCACCATCCCGCAGCTTGCTGGGCTGGAAAGATAAGGACCCGTTTCCTTAGGGGAATCAGTTCTTGTAACAGTTAATCGACCACCAAGTGCTGAAGCATCCAAAGGAAGGTGGCTGTACATCTGGAAAGAACAATCTGCCTCTCAAGAGGCATGGATTCCGAGAGATATTTGGAAGTTTATTGATTCCAAGAGAATTGAAATCATGGACATAAATGATTTGTTTTGTTTTCTCAGAGGAGTTTATCAGAGCACACTATCACCTTTCTGGGTTCTGTGTCTCTGCTTTGGGTAACAAGAGAAAGTCACTGCTATAGTTTGAACATTGCACTGGGATAACAAATATCACACGGGAGTTTTAAAAAAACAGAATTATTGAAGGTTCAATACTTTGAATTCAGGGTAGCCAAAGTCCTAGCTTGGGGTGTACTTTGGGGTAAATTTGTTTGACATTTTGTGTTGCTTTACATTGCTATTCTTTTGGATATCTGTTTGTAACAATTAGTTCATTTTATTTTAATGATCTGGGCCAAAATTTCTAGAACCTTTTGCTAGTTATTGAGGGGTGGGGGCAATCTTCTCCCTAATTTGGAGAAACAGTTTATTCTCAGACGCCAGATGGTCGTTTTGGAAATTCTGTTGTGACCAGAAGTAGAGAAGTATGATTGTCACTGTGAGAGCTGCTAAAGAATTTGATAAGTATTAAGATAAAGTAATATATATATTGTTTTTTGTTGTCTTATGATTCTGGGGTATTTTTCTCTTTTCTCATACTTTAGACCATTATGATTTTACTCTCAGTTGTTATATAAACTCACAAATCTGGGAAACAATATTTGATTTAATTTTCTATCTGTGGTGGGGAGAGGGGTGGAGTCTGGAATATATAGGGTGAATCCAGCAAGAGAGAAATATATCAAATATTAATATGTGACATAAGACCATGTGGCTAATGTTATATGTCATTTAAACATGCTAGGAAAAAAATAAGAGATGGAATCGGTTTCAGTTCCATTTTGTTTTGCAGCTCACTTGCAATATGTGGTATCTGGCCAGCTGTCTAAGCCTTTTATATTTTTATTCATGACATCCTATTCATTACATCCTGTATTTTAAAATAAAGGTAGTTTAATGAAATTTTCAAAGAAAAATTTAAAAATATTTTCTAATGGCAAAGGAAATGTTCTGTGTAGGTTTTGTTATTTTTGTTTTTCATCCAATCTAATTTAGAGAATCAATTTTTAGCTACTGGTTTGGAGAACATTTAGTTAAGATTTCTTTTCTCTTCTGTTTTGTGTAGACCAATCTGTGACTTTCATAATTTTATTTTTTCTTTTACACTGCGTTTTTAATTTTAAATCCCCATTTTCATACATATATGATCTCTCTATTTTGCATCCGGTAAAATATACAGACATACACACACACACACACACATGCACACACACACACATCATTCAACTGTCTAACTCTTTCTACAACTCTTTTCTCTTTGTTGCTTATGCATTGTTTATGACATGAAGATAGATTGTTAATGCTTAATTTTGAATATTGTTTCATTTTTGAAGCAATATTCAAAAAGTGTGACCTCACCAGAAAAATCTATTTCCAATATAGTTCTATGCCATTCAGTGTAACTGTTCAGCAATTCCAAAAGCCACGGTTTTTCACTTAGTCTCTTGGAAGCTAGGGAGAGAATTGTTTTTCTACATGCTGATGAACAAATAAATAAATGTCTTCTGAGGTCATCAAAAAACAGTTTCCTCTTTCGGTTTTTAACTTGTTCCTTCATGAATTCTGTTCTCCATCTTCATTTAAATGATTGTAAAATAATCTGTTGTATAGTATAAATCAACTTTTACTTAAGGCATTATTATCTGTGTTGGATATTTAAGAAATTTTAAGGTTTTGTCCTTAGATACATAATATGATAACAGAAAAATTTATAGAATAATATTTGCCAATATCTATGATTCATTATTTTTGATAATTTGTAATATGTAAAAGTTTTTTATTCAAAAGAGAAAGCATTTTCTAAATATAATTCTTTGTTTTTTAATTCTATAATTAATATCTTCTTTTTAAATGATACCATTTTGGTTTCATTCATTGAAACTGTCTTGAATTTGTTATATAAAGCTTATTTAAGATCTGTGACAATTTTTTTTAATTTCAATTGATGAAGCAGTTTAAGTTTCATAGTAAAATTGAGCAGAAAATGCAGAAAGTTTCCAAATGCTCCCTGCTCTCTCACACACTTAGCCACCTTCTCCACCATCATTTGGGTTACAACAAATGTAACCCAAAGCGGTACATTTGTTATCATCAACGAGCTTATAGTGACGTGTCATTGACACCTGAAGGGCATACTTTACATTAAGGTTTCCTCTTGGCATGTTACATTTTATGGGGTTTGGCAAACGTATAATGACATGTATCCACCGCTGTATCATCATATGGAATAACTTTGCTGTCCTAAAAATCCACTGTGCTCCACCTATTTATCCTCCTTCCCAAACCCTGCCAAACACTCATCATTTTTCTCTCTCCATAGATTTGACTTTTCTAGGATGTCACATAGTTGAAATAATATAGAACGTAGCCTCCCAGAGTTGCTTCTATCACTTCATCATATGCATTTAGGGCTTTTCCATGTATTTTTATAGCTTGGTAGTTCATTTCTTTTAAGAATTAAATACTATTTCATTGTCTAGATATGCTACAGTTTGGTATCCATTCAGTTATGGAAGAATATCTTGGTGTTTCCAAGTTTTGGCAATTATGAATAAAGCTTCTATAAACATCTGTGTGCAGGTTTGGTGTAGATATAATTTTTCAACTTGTTTGGGTAAACCCTGGGACCATAATTGCTGGATCTTATGAGGGTATATTTACTTTTGTGAGAATCTGCCAAACTGTCTTCAAAAGTGGCTGCACCGGTTTGCATCACCATCAGCAATGAACGAGAGTTCTTGTTACTTACATCCTCACCATTATTAGATGTTGTCATTGTTTTTGAATTTTTGCTATTCTAATGGGTATGCAGTGGTCAATTTCCTTTTAAGGTAACTTTCACACCTGATTGCATTTTACTTCTGAAGTCTGTAATACATCTCTATTATGGAAATACTTCCATTATTAATAGTGTCAAACTCATGTTGGTAATTATATTCTCCCTTCCATTTTCCTCATTTTTATAGCCCCAGAATATATCTAACTTATCTTTTTATCTCTTGAAGTCTTAATAGCATGTCTTGCATATATATAGTAGTTTTCAATGTGGAAAGAAAACAGTTCTCCAAAATCCACATAGTTCCTGAAATAGTTTAAGAAGAAGCGCTAAAGAAGCACTAAAATACCAACATGAATGTGTACCCAAAATAAACTTTGAATCTTATTTTTATTGTTTTTAAACCATTATCTAGCTCATATTATGTGGCTAACACTCTGTATTACTTTCAGAAACATTTTCAAAAACATATTTCTACATTTCGTCTTCTTTGAAATGCACTCATCAGTCTTATTATCATTACTATTGCCTGAATGTGTTCCCTCAAAATTTATATGTTAAAACTTAACCACCAATATGAGAGTACCAACAAGCCGGCCTTTAGGAGGTAACTAGATCATGAAGGTCCCAACCTTATGAATGGGATTAATGCCCGTATAAAAGAGGCTTCACAAGTGTTTGTTTCACTTGCCCTCCTGCCTTCCACCATTTGAGAATGCAGCAACAAGACTCCCATTTCAAGGCACCCTCCTGGAAGCAGAGACTGAGCTTTACCAGACAATGAATCTGCCAGAGCCTTGATCTTGGACTTCCCAACCTTCAGAACTTTTAAAGTAACAGAAATGATAAATACATTTCGGTTACTTTAAAAATTACCCATTTTGTGAGATTGTGGTATCACAGCAGGAATGGCCTAAGATAATCACCATTCTTAAATCAAGGACATGAAGTACCTAACATTTAAGTATGTCTTAACATCAAATAATAATTCAAACCCAGTACATTTGAGTCTAAGATGAAGTGTCTTTTTGTTCCCAGTAGACTATGCCTAGATTTTTTTTCAAATATTTTATTCTAAAAAGCAAGGCAACCATATCAAAGCACCAATTATATTGTTTGTTTATTTAAATTATTAATATTATTATTTTTAAATGGTAGAGGAAGAAAAATAATTTGCATAATAACAGAGCAGATATAACAAAGATGGAGATCTTAATATAGTTTTGACAATTCAATTTTTACATAATTTGGTGTTTTTGTGATGCATTCTAAGATCGTTACCACTTAGAAGACTAAAAGCTATAGTGAGAACTGGTATCAAAGATCTGCTACTATTGGGGAGTTTGTTGTGGACTGCTAACTGGAAAGCTTAAAGGTTCGAGGCCAAATTCTAACTTAGAGTAAAAAATACATATTAATTTTCTTCACTTTTTGTTAGTTGGTTAATTGAATCAAACCTTCAACTGAATACCTTAACACAGGATGAGGTATGTCAAATGTTAAATAATAATTATTTTAGTTTTAGTTTATATTTCATATTTTATACATTTTTATTAAGGGAAATCCTGATTCTGTACTCCATGACTGCAGTTCTTTAAGAGAATAAATGTTGTTACAAGCCATTGACTTTGTCATAATTTATTACAGCAGCCTGTGGAATCTAATGGACCATGTTTATACCATTTTTACATTTCCCGGTCTTTTATGCAGGGCACCAATTATCCATAACCCTAAGGACAAAGATTTGTGCAAATCATTGAATCTGATTTTGAAAAGTAAATGAGTTTGTTTCTCACCATTAAACAAAACTTATCAGATGAAATATATAATATTATATAATTTACATATTCTAATTATTTCAGAAGCAGTTTTTAGCAAGAAAATGTGATCAAGCTGCCAGCTGTAAACCAATATGTTGGGTCTTGTTCATGAGGCAAATGAAATATGCTTTGCACAGAGGAGAGAAGAACTAAGCATGAATCCTTCGCATAGACAAAACTTCATTGCCCAGACCATAAAAAAGTCAAAAACAAAAACAATGGCTTAATCAATAAATTCTAGACTCTCTTGCACATAATGCTACTTAACAGATGTTTTTTAAGGATAAAAAAGTGGGGAGAGAGGAAGTAAGAAGAAAAGGAGTAAGTGAAAAGAAGAAAGAATAAAAGGAAACAAGACATATTTTATAATTCATAATATAGCCTCCATTAGAGAAAAATGTTGCCGAGAGTTGAGTGTAAAAATTATACCATAATAAAGCTTAAAGCAAAATTCTACAAGCCAATATAGACCCTTTACTAATGCCTTAGCTTTCTAATTCTTTTCATCTCACTATTGGGCCACAGGATATTGGGGGGAATGCAAACAATCTTTTTTTTTGTTTCTTCCCCTATGTCCATATAGGAGAGCATTTCTAAAAATAATAATAATAATAACAGCAATTACAGTTCAGGTTGAAGTTTTATTAATGAATAATAATAATGATGACAACATATTTGTATAGCGATTCATAAAATCCTTAGTGCCCTCTCAGGCATAAACAAATGAAATGACCTATGTAAAGAATTGGCACAATCTGTGTCCTCAGGTGGTCCCTGTTCAGTCTCCAGAAATCATTGCCTCTCCCATGGCTATTCATTTCCTCTTTTGGGTGGTGTGATTCTTTGCCTTCACGCTGCATTTCATTGCACTAACTCAAATGGCTCAACCATGTCTGAAGTCGCGTGGGGAAAGCTCTGTGAGCTAACACGGATTTTTGCTTGCATGTAGAAAACTTACTTCCCTGGGACAAAATCACAGATGCCCAAATGTTCAGAACTCCGACTTTTCCCGGGAAGGTTGGCTCATACCTCGCGAAGACAACCTCTGGGCGGAGGGCCTATTATAATGTCTGCTTTTGCTCACACTGCAGTTTTAAGCTCTAATTTTACCCTGTCTACTGTAAATGCCATTTGATTGACCACCTCTGAGTAAGCAGTGCTCCTATGGTTATTGCATAATTCTAAATTGTATTTACAAGTAAAAGTGTAAATCAAATGATTTTTTGAAATTATCTAAATGGACTATTGTCTCATAATAGAAAACCAGAAAATTCACGCAGCCAGATCCCTGTCCACTAAATTATATGATCTTTTCTTTCTTTTTCAAATGGGAAGCTTTATCCCAATCCTTGTTTTAGCCGTATGCTGACATAGATGAGGAGTGCTTGGTACAAGTAACTTTGCTTGCTATGCAGGGGGAAAGACATACGCCTTTAGGTAGGATACAGATATTGGTGAGATTGATGTGTTTTTTGCATAAAAAATGCAGAAATTATCAAACTCTTGCAGTCAGGAGCTAGAGAAAAACTGTTGGGTTTTATTGGTGAAACCAAAACTGTTACTGGAACAGCAAAAATCCAACATAGTGATTTCCAGCTTACCCCTACCAAATGGGTCAACTATCTAGAACATTCCTATGAGGTTGTTTCTAAGAAATTAGAAGCCTGGAATATTTTGAGTGGTCTGAAACATTTTCCTCCACAAAGCAGATGACTGTTTTATTAGTTTTTCAACTCCATTGTGATGATACATTTCTTTGTTTTATACTGAAACTGTTGTGTTCCTTTTCAGACAGCCCCTGTAATTCTATTAGAATATAATCTCCACAAAGACAGGTAAGTGGTCTATTTTGTTTACAGCTGCATTCTCAGGGTTTAGAACAGTGCTTGATATACAATAGGATTTGAATATATGCATGTGGAAGAAATGACTTCTGTCAGGACTAAGGTACTTATACAAAAGTACTTAAAGCAGGACTCGGTGGCTCACGCCTGTAATCCCACCACTTTGGGAGGCCGAGGCAGGCAGATCACCTGAGGTCGGGAGTTGGAGCCCTGTTTGGTCAACATGGAGAAACCTCCTCTCTATTAAAAATACAAAATTAGCTGGGCATGTGGCACCTGCCTGTAATCTCAGCTACTCGAGAGGCTGAGGCAGGAGAAACACTTGAACCTGGGAGGCAGAGGTTGTGGTGAGCCCAGATTGCGCCATAGCACTCCAGCCTGGGCAACAAAAGCGAAACTCTGTCTTAAAAAGAAGAAGAAGAAGAAGAAGGAGAAGGAGAAGGAGAAGGAGAAGGAGAAGGAGAAGGAGAAGGAGAAGGAGAAGGAGAAGGAGAAGGA
>NW_012114555.1:281655-315199 GCF_000951035.1 Colobus angolensis palliatus | reverse complement strand
AGAAGGAGAAGGAGAAGGAGAAGGAGAAGAAGAAGAAGAAGAAGAACTTACATAAAGCCTTACACAAATTTTGGATAACTGATACTTATCCTAAAATACATACTTGGCTCACTCTTTAGAACAGACTATAACAACATCCACAGTGAAATCTGAAAATGTTGATGCTGTAGTTCACATTATTTCTTTTCATGATTCAAAAAGGAAGCACTTTCTTTATACTTCTTATTGGCTCAGCACTGTGTATGTTGCTATGATGGATGCAAAAGAAGTCTTAAACTTCATCCCTGAAAGGTGCAGCTTCTATTCTAATTGGAAGGCAAAAATAAAATACAAAGAAATGGCATAAAATGTTCAATTAATGCTTAAGGTGAGGCATAGTGTAGTTATTGTCATATAATTAGTTCATAATTGTTCTATCTTTAGTTTTAAACCTTTAACTGCAAGTCTTTCACCTACCTCAACTCCACCAAAGGGAAAAAGCAAAGCCAAAAACACAGCCCTCTTATTCCAAATAGACATTTCCTTGCCTATACCACTCTTCCCTTATATAACTCCTTCCTTCTGACTTTTGATTGCTAGATCCCTTAAAACCTAGCATTTGCTCACTGCACTCATGACCTAATCTCTAGTTGCTTCCTCTTTTCGCCATTGGTTTGTGCTCAGTCATGACTTTCTAATGACAAATTTAAGGGACCTCTTCTCATTGACCACTGAGTCATTCAAATTACCCTTTCCCAAGTTTTCTGAGATCATGCTTTGTTTTAATTCTTCCTCTACTTCTCTGAGTTCTCCTTGTCACTCATTCCCTTTTGTGAGTTACTTTTCCTCCTCTCTGCGTCCTCTAGAAGCACCATCTTTCTAGCAGTCTTTGTCTGCGAGCTCTTCAGTAGAGGAAGACCTTCTCTTTCTTTGACTTGAAAATGCCCCCCCCACACACACACATACGTACACGCTTTTCTTGTTAGTTTGATTTTCCTATCTGATAAACTATTGGTTTTACCATCGTTTTCAACACTAACTAGGTGACTCAAAACATCTACATAACTGAAAAAATAAAACTCTTTCATCGAAGAATTTCTTGAATACCAAATTAAATGAAGAAATAAAAGGGAGAGGAGGAAACAATAAATAGTAAAAAGGGAAGAAAAGAATAGAAAGCCACCTTTATAAGGATAATCATATAGTTTGTTTTCTGAATGCTCTGGATGGGTCTTTGTTTGCTTTATAAAATTAAAAGAATAAGAAGCAGGCAGTCTTTACAATGTTCATAACTTTTTAGGCATTTAATGTGTGCAAATTCTTCTAAAAGGCACTGTCAGTTATTAAGGGTTAAAATAAAACTCTTACTATCCACTATAAGAGGAAAATAAATATGTAGAAAATAAGAAAATGGAATTATTGATTTGACATTCATTCAAAAAAAAGTTATTCTCTAAAATGTTCCCAGTACATCAATACTTGTCTCTGACTCTGAAAAGGCTTCATTCATTGTTCTCATAATTTGCATGTTTTACTAGATTTATGAATCCTTTTTTTTTATTATTATACTTTAAGTTCTAGGGTACATGTGCAGGTATATCTCCTAATGCTATCCTTCCCCGACCCCACGACAGGCCCTGGTGTGTGATGTTTCCCACCCTGTGACCAAGTGATCTCACTGCTCAATTCCCACCTTTGAGTGAGAACATGTGATGTTTGGTTTTTTGTCCTTGCGATAGTTTGCTGAGAATGATGGTTTTCAGCTTCATTCATCCCTACAAGGGACTTGAACTCATTCTTTTTATGACTGCATAGTATTCCATGGTGTATATGTGCCATATTTTCTTAATCCAGTCTATCATTGATGGACATCTGGGTTCATTCCAAGTCTTTGCTATTGTGAACAGTGCCACAATAAACATAAGTGTGCATGTGTCTTTATAGTAGCAGGATTTATAATCCTTTGGATATACATCCAGTAATGGGATGGCTGGATCAAATGGTATTTCTAGTTCTAGATCCTTGAGGAACCACCACACTGTCTCCCACAATGGTTGAACTAGTTTACAGTCCCACCAACTGTGTAAAAGTGTTCCTATTTCTCCACATCCTCTTCCCGAATGGGCAAAAACTGGAAAAATCCCCTTTGAAAACTAACACAAGACAGGGATGCCCTCTCTCACCACTCCTATTCAACATAGTGTTTGAAGTTCTGGCCAGGGTAATCAGGCAGGAGAAAGAAATAAAGGGTATTCATTTAGGAAAAGAGGAAGTCAAATTATCCCTGTTTGCAGATGACACGATTGTGTATTTAGAAAACCCCATCGTCTCAGCCCCAAATCTCCTTGAGCTGATAAGCAACTTCAGCAAAGTCTCAGGATACAAAATTAATGTGCAAAAATCACAAGCATTCTTATACACCAATAACAAACAGAGAGCCAAATCATGAGTGAACTCCCATTCACGATTGCTTCAAAGAGAATAAAATACCTAGGTGTCCAACTTAAAAGGGATGTGAAGGACCTCTTCAAGGAGAACTACAAAGCACTGCTCAAAGAAATAAAAGAGGACACAAACAAATGGAAGAACACTCCATGCTCATGGATAGGAAGAATCAATATCATGAAAATGGCCATACTGCCCAAGGTAATTTACAGATTAGATGCCATCCCCATCAAGCTACGAATGACTTTCTTCACAGAATTGGAAAAAATGACTTTAAAGTTCACGTGGAACCAAAAAAGACCCTGCATTGCCAAGTCAATCCTAAGCCAAAAGAACAAAGCTGGAGGCATCATGCTACTTGCCTTCAAACTATTCTACAAGGCTACAGTAACCAAAACAGCATGGTACTGGTACCAAAACAGAGATATAGACCAATGGAACAGAACAGAGCCCTCAGAAATAATACCACACATCTACAACCATCTGATCTTTGACAAACCTGACAAAAACTAGAAATGGGGAAAGGATTCCGTTTTTAATAAATGGTGCTGGGAAAACTGGCTAGCCATATAAATCCTTAATAAAGCTTTTTTTTTCACAGAAAAGTAATATTTGTTGAATTGTACAATTTCTTGGCTTGAAAAGACTTAGAGAAAAATCTTGAGTCTCTGTTTTCTCTCCCCTACTCTTCCTAATACCTGAGCTTATGTCTTATTACACAACCATAATCCTTGCTATATGACAAAGAGCTACCTATTGTACTGAAGCCTACTTTTCCCATATGAAGGTCACGTGACTCACTTCAGACTGCCCTGCATTCATCTAGAGCCTTGTCCTTTGGCTATGCTGGCCCTGGCCTGCCTCTACCACAGCTTCCACTGAGTAACTCACAGCTTTTCTCCCTCTTCCTACACACAGCCACCTCCTGGCACATTCTCTCTTTGAGTTCTTATAACTGCTGCTTAGAAACAGAAACTAGTATAAAGCAAACCGCATACAAGCCCCATAGCCATTCACAATAGCACAAATCCAATAGCCCTATACTAAAGCATTCCATTTTTTAAGGCCTTTGGAGAAGAACGGACTTCTATCTTATATCTATACCTGAAGAGTATCTCATATCCCATAGGAGATGACTTGGCCACATTTCCTTTCTCTGTTTTCTTGAATGAGTTTTCCCTGGGATATTTACTAGACTTTCCTCTTCTTCTACGTCAAGTGTTGATTCAAATGTCACCTACTCCATGAGACCTACTAAAAGAGTCTCAGTTGCCCCTTCTGGCATTCCAGATTATACTTACTCCACTCTGCTTTTATTTATTTTTTCCATAAGAATTAAAATCTTATCATATATTAGATAATCTATTCATAATTTTATTTTATTATTTTATTATTTTATTTTATTTTAGTGAGACAGAATCTCACTCTGTCGCCCAGGCTGGAGTACAGTGGCACAATCTTGGCTCACTGCAACCTCTGCCTCCCGGGTTCAAGTGAATCTCCTGCCTCATTCTCCCGAGTAGCTGGGATTACAGGGATTCACCACCACTCTACTTATTTTGTATTTTTAGTAGGGATGAGGTTTCACCATGTTGATCAGGCTGGTCTCAAACTCTTGACCTGATGATCCGCCCACCTCGGCCTCCCAAAGTGCTGGGATTACAGGTGTAAACCACCGTGCCTGGCCTGTATTCTTATTTTTAATTCTTCACTATAAAATTTAGCTCTAGTAGAGCAGATACTTTTTGTTTTATAGGATCCCGAACACCAATAACCTGGCAATAATGGGCACTTGAGACTGGTTGATGGGTGCAGCACACCACCATGGCACATGTATACCTATGTAACAAACCTGCACATTCTGCACATGTACCCCAGAACATAAAGTAAAATAAATAAATAAATAAATAATATCCTATGAATGAATGAATGAAAGGAATGAAAGGAAGAAAGTAGTGTGGGAAGCTGTGGAAGGGGACAGAAGGGAAGGAAAGAAAGAGGAAAGGCTAAAAGAAGAGAAGGAGGGAAAGAAGGATCAGTTACCTTCTCTCGGCAAAATCAATAAATATTAATTTCTGTTCAGTTCAAGAATTTAGTGACTATCACAATAAATTAAGCATTACTAAGTGTTAGAATATGTAGATAAATGATACATACACCTTCAGTTAAAGGAGTGTGTAATGGTTTTGGAAGACAATCTTCTCTATACAATGCAGTAAAATATTAGAAAAGTCAGAATATTATTTACTATATGTGCTCTAATAGGTTTGCACTTCAACATACCCTAGTTGCTTCTAGATGGTATAGGTAAAGTGAAAGTTAGAATAGGAGTGCTGTGTGAAGTGTAAAACCAGCAGCAGGGAGACCAATTGGAGGCTCATGCAATAATCAGGTGAAAGATGTTTGCCTGAACTAGGGTGGCAGTAATGGCAACAGGGAGGCAGGGATGGCTTTCCACAATACTTAGGAGGTGATATCAGAGGAACATGGTGAATGATTAAGAATAGGAGCAAGGCATGGGTTTGAGGATAAGCATATTAAATCTGTTCGTCATTGAGGCAGCCTCTATTTAATACTTTTACGAAAGAGTGGATAGGATAAATATAATCCAGTGATCAGAGCAAACACATCAATGGGACATGATACAGAAGAATCTCAATTTAAATACTTTGAGTGTTTGCAACCTCTGAAAATTAACTGATACTATTAAAAGCAGGCACTAGGAAGGGGTGGGTGGAAGTGTCAATTCAAAAACACAAAAAGTATTCAGCTTTGTTTTATAAGTTAATTTATTTGACATACTCTAGGACAAATTACTACTATTAGTAATAGGAGAATATGCCAGTTCACCCCATGTTCTACGGAACCAAAGACCTAGTGAAGTTGATGAAAAAAAATACACTTAAAATTTTGCATTTATTTAAGACAAGAAAGTTCTTGAAAGATTTAACTTATTAGTTAACTTATGATTTAACAAATCTATATTAATCACATATTGTGTAATGAATCACTCTGTGATGGTGGGGACATTATAATGTTTGGCCCCCTGTTTCTAGTGTCTACCCCACAGCTTCAGAGTAATAGGCTCTCGGTCATCTTTTTCCAGCTGTGAAAAAACAAATGAATAGGAAAGTTATTAACAGGGTGGACTTTGAAATCAAGGAGAAATGTTTTATATCCTCAATTTGCCATCTACAAGTACAGAAAGCTATTTTATTTCCCAAGCTTCCGTTTTTTGTCCTTATAGGTAAAATGGAAATAATAATAGATCTACCTCAAGGGGTTGTTGACATTTATAAGTAATAATCAGTTATGATTTAAAACACTTAGCATAGTGCCTAGCATGTAGTGTGTATCCAATAAATGTTAATAATTATTATTATGTTCAAGTTTGTGTGCCAAGTAGATTTTAAGCCACAAATAAGTTTGAATTCTTAAGGCAGCTGTCAAAGACTCTGACAATTGTGTTCTTAGTAAGCCAGAAATCAAGTCCATTTAATGGGATTTCAGGGAAGACAACTCTGCTTTGTAACTATTGTTTAATTCTTTTGATTCACATTTCAGCATACCTTCAAATCTTTTTCCTGTAACTTTCCAATTTTATTATTTCATCATTTCTTCTCATTTTTTGTTACTATTCTTAATTAGGGATACTTAATATTCCTTATAACAAAATGCTTAAAATTGAAATCATTTGAAAGTGGAAAAGCTGAACAATAAGTAGTTTTTTCAAATATTTTTTTTTCTTTACAGAATGTGGTTGAATTTATATCTGTGCAAGAAATATATTCAATAACATCTACAAACTTCTGAATAAGTGTTTTAGAAGAGCAAATACAGGTTTCACTATACTCCTTAGAAATTGATCATATCCTCTGGAGCAAATGTAGCTTTAATATTCTTCAGGAGTGTTTCATAATCACAATAAGCATAGAACACATTCTAAAAGTAAAAGAAAGAGCAAAAACCTGCCTGAACAGGTAACACTTTCCCTTTTAAAAAGTCATGTGACTTATTAACAAGGCACCTCTTGTTCTCAACTTCTGGAGGAGAACATAAGAGAAACTGTTGTGTTAGACTCACTGGCCACATGTGAGATCAAACGTTAGATGTAGACTAAGAAACAGAAGGCACTAAAGAAGTCTAGTAAAGAAAACCAACCTAGCAACCAAAATGGATTCATGAAGGTGAGTCTTCTTGTTTTGCATTCATCCAATATGGAAATTAGTTATTTGGTCAGTCAGTTATGTTTCTTTACTAATTAAATGCCAAATGTACAGCTTTTTGAAAACTGCTGCAGATTGTGGACAATGGTTATGAGGCTTTCCATCCAATTAACAAATTAATGCAGTCATCTGCTTAACCTGACTCTTCAGTGAAATTAGTAATACTAAGAGTTAACTGACTCTTAGTGTTAACTTCCTGAGTAAATACTGAAAACCAATAAACAATAGTCGGTTTTGTTTTTGGCAAAAACAAACCAAGGATTAATTAACTGGCATGATATACTGGAAACAGATACTCAAGAAGCACACAGAATTCCCTCTGAATGATATAGAGGGTCTACAAAAATTAAATAGAGTTTGAAAATAATTTCTGTTTAGGCAGTCTTGCCTAAAGGTAGGAAGAACTTTTCTAAAAGAGAAATTCCCCTAAAATTCCTTTTGCTACTATGGATTATTGGTTTATAAAAACATTAGCACCCTTTGTAGAATATTTTCTGCTTGTACTTTTCCAGGAATTCTAAGCAAGTTTGCTAAGTCTGCCAGATCGTTTTGCAGCAAGTTGATATTCATAATTCTCACTCAGGTTTCAACTGCATATAGGAAAACAAATCACCGTTTTTCAGAATGTCATATTCTGAAGGATTGGAATCCTTCTCAACACAGCAAAATTCTTTTTGTCCATCTTGGTTCAATAAATAGAAGACCTGACTAGAAATCTGGAAAGCGTATGTTATTGATATAATCCATAATGAATTTTGGTGAGATCTCAAGGCAAACGTGTTCATACATGCAATACACAGTCATGTAAAATTCTTGTTCAATAGTTTTAAAATCAATATTGAGTGAATTTTTATTGACTGAATGTGTCAACAATTACGTGGCAATATGTATAGGCATGTAGGTATGGATGTGTGTGTGTGTGTATTCATATAATTAAGGTGAGAATACAAGTCAGGAGTACCTACTGCATTAAAATATTTGCTATTTTTATATAACCCATGACTTCATGATTATTTGAAAAACCTGAAAATGAATTGGACAATATATGCAAATTATCATGCCCTTCCTGAAGAAAACATATAAAAAACTTCGAATTAATGATTCCAAAAACTATGTTTTCTACATAGCATACATTTTAGAGCGAAAATGTGTTTATTATGACAGAACATAACTGTCCCAATGAAAGAGTACATCTTTAAAACATAAATCAAATGCCAAATATCTGTGATGAACATTCAGGAATACCCAAGGTAAATTTTCTAAATTGAGTGGAAAACAATTAGCTAGCATATCTATTATAAAACTTTACTCTTGAAAACAATGCCAACATAGCTATTCAAGGGAAAAAGATTGTTAACCACCAACTCAGAAGTAGTTACATTAAAAACTTGGGGAAAACTACACATATTTAGTCAATTAAACTATCATTAGAAATTCAAGGGAAAAACATTGTTAACCACTAACTTGGAAGTAGTTTCATATAGAAACTTGGGAAAAACTACACATGGGTAGTCCATTAACCTATCAATCAATGTGCATGTGTTAGATATATTCGATGTCGTTATTTACTGCCTACAACCGTGGTAGCTTTATAAAATGCCAATTCCCAAGCCAATTTCACAGCTACTAAGTCAACATGAGGAGGTAGAGTTTGGCAGTATCTGCTGACGGTACTTACTGCAATGTGTGAGATCTTCTGGTAGAAACTGGCTCAACTAGAACACTTATAGAAGGTTAGAGTGTTAGCCAGTCACTACAGTAATTCCAATATAATAGCTTTGAAATGAGATCCAGATATATATTCTTTTAATAAATAATGATCAGAAACATTTGAGAAATATTCTCCTAGTCAGTGGTCTCCAAAATGAGAAAGGCAACATTATCAATAGAAGAGTAGAAAGAAAAATTATGTTTTTACTCATTTTTATCTCAACTTTCTAAATTTCTCATCAATTCTCTTTTGTATTGTATAATTCTCTTTTGTAGATATTGTATGACAATTGTAATGTATTGAAAGAGTGGCACATGTATATAATTTATAAATAAGTGTATATGTGCTTTATGTATACATATAAATATTTGTCACAACACACAAAATTGTATTACACATATATCACACAGACATATACATTCACACATGCACACACACAATGTTCAGAGTATGCCCTCAGGAAATTTATACTAAATGGTTCAAAACATTTGGTTATACCTCTTTAAGAGGTAGTAAGTTTTGGTCTAGAAACTGTAGAAATAGAGAAAAAATTAAATAGTTTTTTGTAAGCTTACAGTGAAGGGTCAGATGCATGTATTTCATTCCCAGGTAGCCTCATTCAGAAAGAAAGCACCTGGACTCATTCCTGACCCTGGGTGGCTCCTAGGGAAGGGGGGTGGTGAAATAGGTTTGGAGTTGCTCACTTTAGTCACAGACCTCCAGGATCCCAGCTGTAGAAGGCCTCATGGCCCCCATCAACATATGAGCTGGTTTTTCTTACTCTATATTGTATAATATGTAGAGTAGTTTTTCTTCTATATATTGTATAATATATATTTTGTACTTACATATTGTATAATATATATTTTGTTTTGTTTCTCCCTAGTTAATTCCTTTTAATTAGAAATTATAGCTACATTAGCTATTCTTTGTATAAACTCAAAGTACTTGAAAAACGTTCAGAGAGACTATCAGATAGTAGGAATAATCCTGACGCAAAACATCGAAGAATCTATCTAGCCTGGTTGTCTATTTGGAGATTCAATTTTTCTAATAACCCTATGTTAGCCTAGACGCATGTTAAAATAAAACAATACACAATATTATATTTAGGAAAAATATGGCTTATTCAGCAATCCTGGACGAGGGGCCAGAAAATCTTTACGTTAGCATCTTCCAGATGTTATAATGACAAATAATCACATTTCAGAATCATTGAGGTGATGCACTTTGGTTAGCAGCTCTTGTCACTCAACAGAATACCTTCACCATCTAGCTATAAAACTTTGGGCAAGATCATTAGGTCTGAGGTTCTAAACTTACCTATAAAACAAGGATGTGGACCTTCAGACATGTCTCAATATTTAATTAGGTTGTAAAACCCATTTTGTAATTGACAGTCCCAGTTTGTCATCTATCTTTTTTTTTTTTTATTATACTTTATGTTCTAGGGTACATGTACACAACTTGCAGGTTTGTTACACATGTATACATGTCAATTATTATTTCTAATACATAAAAATACTTTATAAATCACAAAGAAAATAATGGAAAAAGTCCAGAGATATTAATAGACATAAAAATTTACTTTAGAAATGGCCATAGACTGAAAAAAAAAGCAAACCTTATTTGTGGTTACATAAATGCAAATTAAAAGAGCAAGTAGCTACTAGTTTTTATCTTTTAGAGTGGGAAATATTAATTACTCATAGTCATTGTTGACTATAAAGACTACAGGCGTTCTCATACATGTTAGTGGGAGTTTCAATTGGTGCAACTTGTTTGAAGGCAGTATCTAAGTTTTAAATGGGAATATCCTTTGACCCACATATTGTACTTCTAAGACATTTCCAACAAAGTTAACTGTACAATTTTACACAGGTTCTATGATTAGATGGCTTGAGGTAGAATTGCTTTATTACATGGCCACTGAACATGGTATTGGGAGTTAGAAAATTGAATGTCTCTGGGGTCCAGATTTAAGGAAGACTAGGAAGTGGTGAGGCATTATGAGAACTCCAAGCCCACAGGCTGTGCTATTTCAGCTCTGTGTATTGCCCTACACCTTTCAGTTTTCAAGATAAGGCCTTTTACATAATCTTTTCACATTTAAAAATGTGGGCCCCTTGGTCTAAACTTTTAAAATGCCATCTAGACCACCACAGTATCTAGATTATGGGCAACTTTTTCAACCCTTGGTGTATATCTATTCTCTCACATAGTTTTAATTCTAAAATGTGTGCAAAAATAGGCACAGAAGGGTGAAAATATGTCATGTTTAAAAAATAGTAAAAGAAATTCCAATCATGTTACTACTACTCACCTTGAGAAATAGAACATTAACCAAACTTTTCTGTCTTACTACAATTATATTTGATTTGTTTCACTTAAGAGGTAATCACTGCCTTTAATTTTGCTTTTATGTCTTATTTTTCTTTATATTGTTAGCAATGGTATCTCTACATTGGGTTTTGCTTAGTTTTTACTGGTATTGAACTTTAAAACAGAAGTCAGACTGTAATGTATTCTGAGACTTTCTGAGATTCATCCATTTTTTGTCTAGTTTATGCTTTTAGATTTAATATAATGTGTTAAAGTTTAATATGCATGCCATATTAAATTATTTTAGAGCATTAAGAAAAAAAACAATTTTGTGCATTGTGACAAATGTTTAAAACTAAGTTATAGAGAACATATGACAGGGCTTCACATATTAAAAAGGTAAACACTGCATCCTGAAACTGTTCTTTGGAATGTGTGTATATGAGTACACTGGGACATGATGTAAAATATATTTTTAACAGTGATTTATGGTCAAAATTATGAGAAAACAATTGGACTAGATTTCTGAAATGTTTTCCATTTGAAAAATGTTTAAAATATCATATTTCTATTTTTGAGCTAGGGACTTCAAGTACAATATCAACAAAGTATTTAAGAAATAAACCAACCTACATATCATTGTTTGATATAATGTGAATTAAAATAAATCAAGTAGAAACATCCAAAACTTAGGATTATTTAAATAAAATCACCCAATTGAGAAGCAATGCATTTCTTGATGTCAGAAATAACCAAAGAGTTGGTAATAAATAGCATTCATTTTAATTGTAAATGACATATTAACATTAAATAATATATAATACATTATATATATTAAACTAAAATAACTTATTTAAAAAGAAAAATGCAGATAAAAATATTAAAAATACTCAGAAAAGTTGGAAATATCTACTTTTAGGTGATATTAGCATATGAAAAAATCAGCAACAATTCAAATGCTATAATACCAGAAAACAAATCAATAGGCAAAAAATCAAGAAATACATACATACATACATACGCACATACACAAACACATGCATACACACATATAAAATTTAACAAAGAAAATATAACTACAAAGCCTTGATTCTCAGCCATGGTTGTACATTGTTTTCACCTAGGAAGCTTTAAAAAGGACTGTTGCCTTGATCCCAATGCCAAAGATTCTAATTTAATTGCTCTAGGGTGTAGCTTGGGCACTGATATTTTTTATAAGCTCCCATACTAATTATAAGACTCCACCAAAGTTGAGAAATATTGCTCAAGGGAATTGATTCCATTATTTACAATCACACACCAAAATTTGAATTTTGACAACAGACTTTCCATGTGTGTTAAATAAACTGAATCATATATTTTAATTCTTTTTTATTGTTTTCTTCATGTCTTTGTCTTTCTTCAATTACTATTGACATTATCAATTATAACTTCTAATCACAACTGAGATAAATGAGCACCAAAAAAACTCAACAATACTTTCTTACTTTGATAAATGTTGAAGGAGCACAAAGCAAATCACATAGAATATAAATACTACATATTTCTGTTTCATAAATACAATAAAATCCTTTGGAGATGAGCCAAGATGGCCTACTAGATGCAGCCAGGAAGAGCTTCTCCCACAAAGAGAGATTGGGCCATCAATTAGACTGGCACACTCTGGGAAGATCATTGGTAGGAAGGTAATCAGAGCAGACAGAAGGAGTTTGCAGACAGTGTGCTGCAAGGGGAGGAAGCTGGAAACCCTGCACAGAGTTGCAAAGCACCTGGACTCATTCCTGACCCTGGGTGGCTCCTAGGGAAGGGGGGTGGTGAATAGGTTTGGAGTTGCCCACTTTAGCCACAGACCTCCAGGATCCCAGCTGTAGAAGGCCTCATAGCCCCCATGGGCATACAAGGTGGCAGAGAGAACTACCGGAGAGTTGAGTGAGACAAGACCCCAGCCTGTGTGGAGCCCAGAGGGTTTAGCATAGGAATAGCCATAGTGGAGCACAGCCATGGGTACCTGTATTAGTTCATTTTCGCCCTACTGTAAAGACACTACCTGAGACTGGGTAATTCATAAACAAAAGAGGTTTAATTGCTTCATAGTTCCACACGGTTAGTGAGGCCTCAGGATACTTACTATCATGGTGAAAGGCAAAGGGGAAGCAAGGCACGTCTTGCATGGCTGCAGGAGAGACAGAGTTGGGAAGGACCACAAACTTATCTAATAATCAGTCTCCTGAGAGCTCTATCACAAGAACAGCATGAGAGAAACTGACCCCATGATTTAATCACCTTCCACCCGGTCCCTCCCCTGACACATGGGGATTACAATTTGAGATGAGATTTTGGGTGGGGAAACAGAGTCAAACCACATCATTCTTCCCCTGGCACCTCCCAAATCTCATCTCCTTCTCACATTTGAAAAACAGTCATGTCTTCCCAACAATCCTCCAAAGTCTTAAATCATTCCAAAACTAACTCAAAATTCCAAATCAAAGTCTCATCTGAAACAAGAAAAGTCCCTTCCACCTATGAGCATGTAAAATCAAAATCAAAATAGTTACTTCCAAAATACAGTGAGGATTACAGGCATTTGGTTAATATTTACAATCAAAATGGGAGAAATTGGTCAAAACAAAGGGGCTATAGGCCCACTGCAAGTTTGAAACCCAGAAGGGCAGTCATTAAATCTTAAAGCTCCAAAATCTCCTTTGATTCCATGTCTCACATCCAGGGCATGCTGATGCAAGGGGTGGGCTACCACGGCCTTGAGCAGCTCTGTTCTTGTAGCTCTGCAGGGTAAAAATCCTGTGGCTGCTTTCAGGGTCTAGTGTTGTGTGTTTGTGACTTTTCCAGGCACTTGGTGAAGCTGTTGGTGGATCTGCCTTTCTGGCATCTGGAGGACCATGATCCTCTTCTCACAGCTCTATTAGACAAAGCTCCTGTAGGGACACTTTGTTGGGGGGTACAATCCCACATTTCCCTTTTGCACTGCCTTAGTAGAGGTTCTTCCTGAGGGTTCTGCCTCTGCAGCAGACTCGGGCCTGGACATCCAGGTGTTTTCATACATTTTCCGAAATCTAGGCAGAAGTTTGCAAACCTGAGTTCTTGACTTCTGTGCATGTGCAGGCCCAATACCACATGGAAGTTGCCTGGTTTGGGGCTTGCACCCTTTGAAGCAATGGCATAAGCTGTAAGTTAGCTCCTTTTAGCCACAGCTTGAGCTAGAGTGGCTGAAACGTGGGGCACCAAGTTCTGAGGCTGCACATAGCAGTGGTACCCTGGGCCCAGCCCATGAAACTATTTTTCCCTCCTGGGCTTCCAGGCCTGTGATGGGAAGGGCTGCCATGATGTCTGAAATGCCCTAGAGACATTTTTATCATTGTCTTGGTGATTAACATTTTGCTCCTAGTTAGTTACGCAAATTTCTGCAACCGACTTGAATTCCTCCCCAGAAAATGGGGTTTTCTTTCCTATCATATGGTAAAACTGCAAATTTTCCAAAAGTTTATGCTCTGCTTTCCTTTTAAACATAAGTTCCAAAGTCAAATCATATCTTTGTAAATACATATATATCACTGAATTCTTTCGGAATAAGCCAGGTCACATCTTGAATGCTTTGCTCCTTAGAAATTGTATTCACCAGATACCCTAAATCATCTCTTTCAAATTCTAAGTTCCACAGATCTTTAGGGCAGGGGCAAATGCTGCCAGACTTTTTGCTAAAGCATAGCACGAGTGAACTTTACTGCAGTTCTCAATAAGTTCCTCATCTCTATCTGAGACCACCTCAGCCTGGACTTCACTGTCTATATCGCTATCGGTCTGGAGTTCATTGTCCATATCACAAAACCAATCAACACGTCCCTAGGAAGTTCCAAACTTTCCCACATCTTCCTGTCTTCTTCTGAATCCTCCAGAAGTGGGTAACCCCTGCCTGTTATCCACTTCAAAAGTCACTTTCACATTTTCGTTATCTTTATAGCAGTACCCCATTCCGCTAGGACCAATTCTCTGTATTAGCCCATTCTCACCTTGCTGTAAAGATACTACCTGAGACTGGGTAATTTATGAATTTATAAATTGACTTATAGTTCTGCATGGTTGGGATGTAAATGCTACTCTGCTTGCTTGCCTCTACCAGGGTCCCTGCCTTGCTGTAACCACTTGCAGCACAGCCTTAGCTTTCCAGCAACTTCTGTCATAGCTCTTCCACTGGCAGGCCCTGTCTAATTGTCAGAGCACTTTTGTAGACAAAGCCCCCACTAGCACGCACCTGGCCACAGCCTGCTCCTCTCAGTGTGTACCCACCTGCAGCCTTTCCCTGTCATTTTGCTACTGTGCATACATAAGAGCATCTCCACAGTATTGCCAGTCTGCATCCACACAGGACTCACTGGCTTGACTTTCAGGACTTGGCTTCCTGAAAGCATCCAGAAATGAAGTCAATCAACTAAACCTAATTTATACCACACTCAAACCCCTTAAGGGCATCAAAGAACATGAGAGCGAAAAGCCCCATCAAAAGACAGCAACTTTAAAGAGTAAAGGAACATTAGCCCACATAGTATAGAAAGAACCAGCACAAGAACTCTGGTAACTCTACAAAGCAAAGTATCTTCCTATTTCCAAATGATCACACTAGCTCCCCAGCATTGATTCTTAACCGGACTGAAATAGGGTAAATGACAGACATGAATTCAGAATCTAGGTGGCAAGGAAGCTCATTGACATACACAAGAAATTTGAAAGATAATACAAGGAATACAGTAAAATGGTCTAAGAGTGGAAAGACAATGTAGCCATTAGTTTCTTCTCTTATTTTCTTCAACAATTACATTATGTATTAATCTAACATATTTATTGAATGTACATGGATTGATACTGCAAGTATATATATAATATCTGCTCTTAAGAACTTATCATCTAGCCTGGGGCATAAACAAAAACATAAACAAACAATGGCAGAAGTTACAAAAGGTAAAAATAAATATAACACAGTAATTTTATGCTTTATCTCCTTTACTTTTGATTTCTCAACTACTATTACTATACAATAAAAATTAAAAATATGATGTATTGAGGCACTGGGAGGTCACTGAAAGGCGTATTAATGTGTGGTGGGTTCAATTGTGGTCTCCCAAAAAGTAGGATAACCAAGAATCTACAACTGTGACCTTATTTTGTAAAAAAGATCTTTCCAAATATAATTAATAATTTCAAGATGAGGACACCCTAATGATGAGGTCATTTAGGGTGGCCCAAAGTACAGTGGTAGGCATCAGAGAAGGGAAAAAGGAGATTTGAGACACAGACAGGCAGGGAAGAAGTCATGAGAAGACAAAGCAGAGACTGGAATTCTGCAAACACAGCACAAGAAACCCGTTTCCGGAGGTACCAGAAACCGGAATAGGGAAGGAAGGATTCTCGCTTCGAGCCTTCAGAGGGAGTTTGGTACTCTTGGCACCTTTATTCATACTTCAGGCTCTCAGAACTATGAACAATAAATTTCCATTGTTTTAAGCTACCAAGATTGTAGTAATCTGTTATGGAAGTCATAGGAATTTAATACAGAGGGACATGCCCTGGCTTTGATTTCTATTTTTTTTTTAACATTATGAAAAGATAAGTATAGAATTGTGAAGACCAAGTGGTGGATATTTTCATTACTCAGATAAGAAATAGTTATAGTTTGGACTAATGTTTGAGTTGATCTGGAAGCCATGGATGCAGAGTAGATGTGGATTACATGAGAGAGATGAAAAAAAAAGGAGAGATCAATACGACTCTCAGAATGTTTGCTCGAACGGTTGGTGGATGTTGAAGCTATTTACCTATGTATAAAAGACAGGAAGAATAGTTTGAGAAAGGGTAGTTTTATTCAGATATGAAGTAGGGAAGGCATGAGAAAGAAGAGAAGAGAAAAAATAATGATGAATTTTGATAAGAGCAATCTCTATATACATGTATATACATGCATGTGCATATGCATATACATGGCATACGTATATACATGGTGTACATACATATATACATATATAAATGTTCTGAGTCACTATTTAAACTTCATGTGTTCATGTGAACAACTGTTCCAAAAATTTGAAAGTCACTCTTTTAAGCGATAAAACCATTAATATCAAATTGTGCTTGCTTGCAGGGACTTATAAATTGTTTGGAGAGTAAGAAAAATGAAGCAACAAGCATGAAGAGAAAGATTTACATGAAATTAATGAAACAGAGGGGAGGGAGAAATTCGTCTTTATTGGTGGTGGAGTAGTAGAAAGATCAGTAAGGTTCAGGGTTTTAAGTCAGCAACATGTATAGAAATGTGGCATATGATCAAGGCAGAGGAGAATGCTTTGCAAACATTATACACAAAACCAATGAAGTAGGAGATTGTGTGCTATGTTGGAAGTACTTTAGTAATAAGTAGTAGTAGTAGATATACATGGGAGAGTTTATGGAAAAAGGTGTGGCCCATGTGCAGGCAATAAGTAGGAACTAAAGTTTCTACTATATCACAAAAGATTCTGGCTTGTATCTTTCAAATTTAGGAAGCAATTGAAGGATTTTAAAATAGGGAGTTCATGACTTGAATAGATTTTGGGGAATATTATTCTGACTGTGTGAGATAGCACAGAGGAGCTACATCTGCACAGAGTGTGTATCAACAGAAACTGTGCTGCTCCCTGGAAGAATCTAAGAGCAAATGTTGTCCTCAATTAGCATGAAAAATATGTTAATTCTCTATTTGTTACTGCTTCATTTGTTTGAGATAAATACATTTATAATAACCGAAGATAAGAGCAAAGCCCTATGACTCTCTTCTAAAGTTAATAACAATGCCCTGTGACTCTCTTCTGTTGCCATACTTCACAATATTAAATATTTATAGTAGTAGGAGTCCGAAGAACATTTTCAAGATTAAAGGATAGGATAATATGTTTTCATTTGTTACATTATATGGTCGAGAGGGGGATCGTGAAATAAGAGAAAATGAATTCCAATGCTAGCTGTCTTTCTATCATGCATGTGAGTTTTCAATATAATTCTGTTCCCAGTCTGGGGTGGGGGGCGGCGGTAACTGTGTTTTGGAGACACTCTTCATAAAACCTTATTTTATCTTTAGAAAATTACTTAACGTAGAAGGGTAGGGGAGGGAGGGATTTAAACTTGAAGAGAAAATGATTAAGTGCTTCTAAATCCTATCTATAAAATAAAATTTCTCCTTCTCCCTCTCCCTGTCTTTCTCTCTCTTTTGACAATTAGGATAGCCGAGTATATCACAGGGTGATACAGTGTCCTCACCAAATCTCAACTTGAATCATATCTCCCAGAATTCCCACGTGTTGTGGGAGGGACTCAGGGGGAGGTAATTAAATCATGGGGGCTGATCTTTCCTGTGCTTTCTTGTGATAGTGAATAAGTCTCACAAGATCTGATGGTTTATCAGGGGTTTCCTGCTTTTGCTTCTTTCTCATTTTTCTCTGCCTGCTGCCATGTAAGAAGTGCCTTTCACCTCCTGCCATGATTCTAAGGCCTCCCCATTCCTGTGGAACTGTTAAGTTTAATTAAACTTCTTTTTCTTCCCAGTCTTGGGTATATCTTTATCAGCAAAGTGAAAATAGACTAATACAAAGGGTATAGCAAGACAGTCCTCCCTTAAAGATTTTAAAACATTATTTTTCCAAAAAAATGCAAAAGTAGTCATGATTTTTTGCAAATATAACATAATATAATAAATAACATTTATTTTTCATTTGTGCCTTACTTATAATGTATTCATCTATTCTTCTTCAGAATAAAAGTTATTTTTTGCAAGTAACCCAAACCCCAGGACTTAAATAATTTAAAAGAAACTTACTGGATTATATGACTAAAATATTGAGAGACTGAAAAAGCTTCAGAGAGTATGTTCATTGTGGTTGCTCGAATCATGCTAATCTCTCTTTGTATTCTTTGGCTTATCTTGAGTTGGACTCTAATCACATAAAACTTTCCCTTCTTGATCTTAAATTGTTTCCCTAGGTCTCAGCTCTATATATTTTCTCATTCAAAGAATGCTCCCACAGGGCCTCATTTCCCCTACCCATCAAAGAAAGTTTTCAACCTTTGGTCTGATTAGACCAATTTAGATCGGGTGTTCATCCCTAAGCCAATTTCTGGGGCTAGAAAAATGAGATTAGACCAGAGTTTTCAATATCTCTATTATTAACATTTTGGGCCAGATAATTATTTGATGTGGAGAGTTACTGTCCTCTGCACTGTAGAATATGTGGTGATATTTCTAGCTTTTACTCAGTAGAGGTCAGTAGCAATTTATAACACCTTCCCATTGGAAAAATGTCTCTAGGCATGTTGAATGTATCCTGGAGGGAAAAAAATTTCTCCTGGATGAGAGTCACAAGATTAGTATGCTGGAGATACATCTAAACCCTAAACCAGGAGTAGAGTAGAATTCCCCAAAAATTGGATCCAGGGAAGGAAATGGTATGGATAGACACTATTTTTTATAAGAATAAGTAGAGAAAAGGGGACCGATACCAGTAACCAAATAGATAAATTATCTGCTATTTTTTATTCATTCATTAAACATACATGTATTACAAACAATTGTATGTGTCATTATATGATAGAAACTACAGGAAATATGAAGAGTAAATAAATCTCCACATTAATGGAACATACAGTCTGCAATCACAGTCTACAATTGAAGTTATAGGTCAACCTATGTATCTTAAAATAAAGTTGGTTGCTATAGCTTTCTGAGCATAATCTTAGTATACTTCTTCTCAGACTATATAGTCATTGATTTACTTGTTTCACTATTAAATATATTGCAATTGCTTTGAGAGTAGATATTATTTATTCCTGCTACATGTCATCAGCACCTAGCACAAAGTAGGCTCTCATTATCTGTCTTATGAAAGAAAAAAGCTCTTTTTCACTCAATAATTTTCATTCTCATTAATGTCAAGAATTCTTGATACAGAATCTGTATATCTGAATAATTATTGTTTTTTTGCAAAATGTGATAATTTAAGGAGCATATCCTATCTTATATTCTTATTTACAGTTTGGTTTTACATAAACTATGATAAAATATGGAGGCAAAAGAATTATGAACTCCCATATTGTTGCCTTAACCTGACATAATAGACATTACAGTGAAACTTAATTTGACACAGTCATAATTTATAATAGCCAATAACCATGGCTTGTATATTACTTGTCTTGTGCATATTAAGGTGTGCTTTAGGGTGAAAGTACACCTCCATATGATTTCACCCCAAAGCAAATATATATATATATATATATATGCACACACATACACACACACACACACACACATATATACATATGTACACACCCACAGAGACTCTGTATCTCTGATTCTATACTCTGCTTTTGATTCCATGCTTGTACCTTAAAAGTCAGAATCTATCTCTTTTCGAGTCATCATCACCATTGGCTTAGTCCTTTCAGGCTGCTATAACACAATACCATAAATTGAGTGGCTTATAAAAACATAAATACATTTTTTTTTACAGTTCTAGGGACCGGAAAGTCCAAGATTGAAGCACCAGCATATCTGGTGTCTGGTGAGGGCCCAGTTTCTCACAAACAGTTATATTCTCACTCTGAGCTCATATGGCAGAAGTAGAGAGGGATGTCCCTTGGTCCTCTTTTATAATGGCACTAATTTCATTCACGGGGGCTCAGCTTTTATGATCTAATCACCTCGAAATGCCACACTTCTTAACACCATCATATTTGTGATTCTGTTTCAACATATGAATTTGGGAGAGAACCAAACATTCAAACCCATAGTCGTCATCATCATCATCATCATCATTGCTACCAGGTATGAAAGTGTTATATGCTAATCAAGGTGCTAAATATATTACATAAAATTATTACTTTTAATCCTCACAACCATTTGCGATTGTTACACTTCATGTTACAGACAGATTCCTAAAATGGTGCACAAGATTTTCTGCTCCTATTGTGGATATCCTACATAATACATGGGGTTTTATAAAGAAAATGTTTTACTCCTGTGATCAAGTTATGTTAAGTGGCACATATGCGTCTTTAAGAATGAGAATTTATCCAAGTAGACTGATTTAATCTTGTTAACCCTGCAAGAGCAGAGAGATTGCTCTGACTGGTCAAAAAGAAGAAGTAAGAAATATTCACCCTGGCTAGCCTGAGGAAAACAAACACCCATGTTGGGGTCCCAATGACAGCACCTGCTTCTAGGAACTGAGATTGTCCCCAGTTGATAGTTTTTAGGGAAACAGAAACCTCAGTTCAGCAACTGCAAGGAACTTCATTCTACCAACCACAAGACTAAGTTTGGAAGCAGATTTTGTCCCTAACCCTGCAACCTCCAGAACCTCTGTGAGAAATCAGTTCAACTGATGCCTTGATTTCAGCTTTTGTATTTTGATACCCAGCTGTTATATACCATGCAGAGAAACCTACCACCCCATGCTTGACTTATGACTGACAGAACTGTAAGATAATAAATGCATATTGTTTCAAGCTGCTAAACTTGTGGTATTTTGTTACACAACAATCATGTGCTCCTCATATGTATTTTGCATTGTTATCAACTAGATGAGAAATACAGTGGTTAGTAAAGCATAATGGATAAGAAAATGAGCTTTGCAATGAGACTTCCTGGGTTTGAATTCTAACTCTGTCATTTGCTAGTGATGTGACTCAAAGCAGGTGAAGGAGGTAAAGCATCCAACCTGGTACCAGGAACATTCACATGTTCAGTATGTCCCAGCTGTCATAGTTACCTCCATGTCATTACAGACATTCAGGGTTTGGAGGAGAAATTTAGCCAAGGTTGAAAACCTGCTAAGGTGTGAATCTGGTTTATTACTCTAATCTGTGTGACTCTCCAATATCTGTACTTACCCTATGGAATGCATCCCACTGCCCTTCAGGATTGCCTTTGGGATAGTCTGGCATGTGTGTCTTTGTCCTTAGCTTCTCAGCTTCTTACTTCTCTGGCAAGTAACCTTGCCAATTGGGGAGACAGCATCTCACCAATCTAGAGGAGATCTAGGTCAGAAAACCCAGAAATCCAGATCCTTTCCATATTCTTCATGTCTTTAGAACATCAGGTCCTAATATAATGAATAGTTCTTGGAAACATCCTCTGAAAAATGCAATGGGAATCTCCTGTTTTCTACCCTTTTCCTCTAGGACTTGTGGTGTGTTCCTGACCTTTTTTTTTCTTTTCCCTTTGCCCACCTTCACCTTCCTTTAGGAAATGTTAACAATTAAAACCTCACCCTCAGGTATAAATGGCTCCTGCCTGCAGCAGACCACTAAAAGCCTAATGGACCAGTCTCATTATACAGGTCACTAAGAGTAGCAGCAGTGTCCTGTAACCTGTCGCTACCTTAAGCAATTCAGGGGAAATATAAGATGTACTCTTCTAAAACAATTTAAACCCTGAGTCACTGGTGGAAAGTTATTAGAGAAGAACATTACCAAATAATTAATCAGGCTTTTACAATTGTGTAAGCCAAAAAGAGCAACTATAAAATGGAAATTTAACCTCTACCAGGTATCCAAGCAGGTATATTTTTCTCCCAGCTTAAAGACTTTGTAGTGATGAAAATGTAGACAAATTGATTGGGTTAGAAAGATAATCATCTGGTACAGAAGTAACTGCTAAAACTTAACTAATTTCGAGGGCTCTTATGGAGAAGTAACAGCTGGAGGCTACAAAACCTGGCTTCTGCAAGTTCTATTGCACACAAATAATTGCTTCAAGAAACAAATGAAGTGTTATTTATTGGCAGTAGGACCTGGATCCTTGGTGATCACCAGTGAAAAAGGAAACTGTGAAATTAATTTGTATTAAGCAAAACTGCATTCAATCCAGCAAAGCTGTTCTGTGAATTTCAGTTGGTATTTAGGCAAGTTATTATTGCCCCAGGCCTATTGAACACTGAAGCCAGTGCCTAGCCACTTTTTGCAGCAGTTTTCCAGTTGGGTATTTCATTTTCACTATGCATTCATCTATAACATATGATGACAGGTATTATTATCTGTGATGGAAAGTAATGATACTATCAGTTGGGGGGAAAGGTTTAAAACTTGCATAACCCCTTATTAAAATTCTCAACCAACCAAATTTATCTTATGCCTTAAGAAAATCATTTATTAGGAGCTTTAAGTTATTTATTTCTATTTTTCTTCAGATTCCTAGAAAAGAGGAAAACAATCACTGTAGAACTGTTATAAGCATGCTAACCAGGACTTCAGAGAAATGCAAAAAAAAGGTAAAATATCAAATTGTTTTAGCCTAAAGAAATATAAATATTCTTTTCCTCTTCAATTTTTTTTCTTTTAGAATTGTATACAGTAGTATGTGAGCACTATTGCATAAAACATTTTTTTTAATGGCTTTGGAAGTGGTCGTGAAGCCCTGATTTACAACATTTGTCTTTTCTGTCATGTGTATCCCTCCCCACCACAGCCAAGTTCAAGCTACCAAGGATACAGCACTGAAAGCAGGGTTGAGAAGAAATGCATACAATGGGCTCACTGAGCTTGTTGGTACCCCAGCACACCACTGATTTTATATCATTGTTATCATAAGAACTCGAGTAAATTCCCTCAGAAAAATGGCTCACATCTCTTCTATAATGCATTGCACTCTTATTTATCTTTTATCTACATTATTATTATTTTTATTTACTTGCATGCATTTCTCATTAGAATGAAAGACTTACATTGGTTCACTCATTGCCATGGTAACTAGCAAAATTTTTAGATAGAATAAGTACTCAATAAACATTGGTATGAAAATTTCCTTGAATTATCTCATTTTACTGCCTCCAATGCTAATAGACAGGAGACCAAATTGAGCTTAATGCAAAATATTTTTAGGTGCTCAGAGTTCCTCAGTGCTTTAAGGAAAATCTCAAATGTAGATACCACTTTGCTTTAACTGCCAGACAGTCCTTAGAGTTTGTTGCATATTGAACAAAACACTTATTCTCCGGGAAATGTGAAAGCAATGGATTTCAATAACAATCATATTTTGGTTGTTTATTATTATATACTTTTAATCACTTTTCATCCTCAAAATGACTCAGAGAGTCACACATCCTTTTGTAAATAAACAAAAATAAAGGAAATAGTTTTCAAGGGTCGTGAAGTTGGTCCACATTGGACCCAGGGGTGGTAGAAATAATGTTCTATGCCTAATTCACTCTTTCTTCTCTTTTGTCACATTCCCATCATTTTATTATTTAGCAGGGAGGTCTATCACACCTATTATCAAAGATGAGCCTTTTGCTAAGTGCTGGTACCACAAGGACGTAGGTCAGATTCTGTTCTAATTCTTTCATATGTAAGCCAAAGTGGGTGCATGTGACTAGCATAGGCTATTTTTGGTACAATAAAGTTACTAACATATTGTTATGAGACTAAGAGCATTGGTGGATTATTTTGCCTTGTGAATCAGAAGAGCTCTCACAAAGTAATTTCTTGTTCAATTATACATAGAGTGAAAGCATCTATGTTTGAACATATCGTGAACATGATTTGAAAATACTGATGTTATTAAATCATATCTTTATATTTTAGGGTAAAGCTTCTTTTTTTAAAGGGTCACACTAAATGTTATCTCTTGTCTTGTTTTTAATGCAAGGATCTTCAGAAAACCTGTTCTTTCTCTGTTCCAATTCTAGTTAAAAGCTATATGGTCAACAAAACACATGAACAGTTATTATAAATTGTATAAATATATATGAATCATTTTAATTATCTACTTTGAAGTATGGATGCTTTTGTAATTTTTAAAATTTTCTTTCTAAATATTTTGTGGCTCTTTGAATTAAATGCTGACAGAGTAGGCATGATGCATATTATAAAACCATTTCAAGTATTGAAATTATCACAAAATACAGTTATATGAACATGATATAAGATTATAAAAATAATGTAACATTTATTGAATACTTTTTCTTATGCTATGGTGAAAATTTTATCTCAAGAATCTTTTGGAAGGTTGCTCTATCTCATGATGTTCTGTAACGAACATAAAGGCGGTTTTGAGGATTTGTAATATGCACAAGTTTGTGCATAGCACAGATTTCAAAGAGAAGGATTTAAAATCTGAAAACTGTCCTTGTTTTTACCTGTACACATTTTGAAGTTCTCTCCTCCCGCTCTTCTTGTTTCTCTGTATCTTTCAATGTAACATTTCTTCACTCCCAAAAATACATTTCTTATCAAATTTCTTACTTTTATTGTAAAGCAGAAGAAGAAAGAAAACTTTTCAAAAGATTTCAAAGAATGGCAGTCATTTCACCCTCAGGGCTGGGAGCTGCTCCCTCTGACCATCTGGCTACCTAGTACTTTTTTCCTTTCCTTTTAAGGAATAGCCATCTTCCAATGTGTGGAGTCTTGGTGCAATCTAAGACAAAGTGAAAATCACTGCCATAGACACAAAGTGGTCACATTAACAAAGCATGATCCTTCAGTCTTTCTCTGTCTTCAGTGGAAGCTTTGGAGAAATAACATCTGAAGCAATAACTCACAACCAAACTGCATTTGGTTAAACCGTTTTCAATTGTCTTGATGGACACTGTCAGATGCCCCAGACTGCTATTTTCTATTAGGTCTCATTAATTTCATGCAATGCAACTCACCCTGACCCTCTGACCTTCCACTCGTGCAACAGGAGAGACCAGCCACAATTAGTCTGCACCTAAAATTATTTAACATTATTCAACATTATTCAACATTGTTCCAGCTGCTGCAGGACCATGTTCTTTCTCTTTCCTTCTCCCAATTGCTATCTGTGGGCCCCTCAGCCAGTATCTCTCTTTGCTCACATATTCCTTATTAATAAACCATTTAATTACTTGTGATTCTGTTACGAGCAATGTAGTATGTTTTGACACTGACACTTTTAAAGAGTGGGGGGCAAGAATGGCAGACCCTGCAAGGGTGGGACAATACAAGAAATTTTGTATCCTAAAGGGAAGGAAGAAAAAAACAAACAGTTGGAGTTTGTTCATTCTAGCAGAGGGGGCCAAATAACACTTCTGTGTAGTTTCCATTACCATAACTGCCAATTCCTTACTTTTCTGGGCCTAGTTCTTCATCATTGCATTTGATTGTCTGCATTCCACTAACGTGCAGCAAATTCTCTTTATAAATAATCAGTCAAAGATTATGTTGCAACCAAAGAATTATAAATGAAACAATAGGTTTAGAGAGACTATTTAACTATTTAGTTGATGATATGGTTTGGCTGTGCCCCCACTCAAATCTCAATTTGAATTGTATCTCCCAGAATTCCCATGTGTTGTGGGAGGGACCCAAGGGAGGCCATTGAGTCATGGAGGCTGGTCTTTCTCATGCTATTCTCATGATAGTGAATAAGTCTCATGAGATCTGATGGGTTTATCAGGGGTTTCCACTTTTGCTTCTTCCTCATGCTTCTCTTGCCACCATCATGTAAGAAGTGCCTTTCACCTCCCACCATGATTCTCAGGCCTCCTCTGCCATGTGGAACTGTAAGTTCAGCTAAAACTCTTTTTCTTCCCAGTCTCGGATCTGTGTTTATCAGCAGCGAGAAAATGGACTAATATGGTAAATTGGTACCAGTGGAGCAGGGCATTGCTGAAAAGACCTGAAAATGTGGAAGCAGCTTTAGAACTGGGTAACTGACAGAGGTTGAAACAGTTTGGAGGGCTCAGAAGGAGACAGGAAAATGTGAGAAAGTTTGAACTTCCTAGACACTTGTTGAATGGTTCTGACAAAAATGTTGATAGTGATATGAACAATAAGGTCCAGGTTAAGGTGGTCTCAGATGGAGATGAGGAACTTGTTGGGAACTGGAGCAAAGATGACTCTTGTATGTTTTAGCAAAGATATTGGTGGCATTTTGCCCCTGCTCTAGAGACTGGTGGAACTTTGAACTTGAGAGAGATGATTTAGGGTATCTGGCAGAAGAAATTTCTAAGCAGCAAAGCATTCAAAAGGTGACATGGGTGTTGTTACAGGTATTCTATTTTTAAAGGGAAACAGAGCATACAATTTTGGGAAATTTACAGCCTGACTATGTGATAGAAAAGAAAAACCCATTTTCAGGATATAAATTCAAGCCAACTGTAGAAATTTGCATAAGTAACAAGGAGCCTAATGTTAATTACAGCGAACATGGGGAATATGTCTCCAGGCCATGTCAGAGACCTTCATGGCAGCCCCTCCCATCACAGACCCAGAGGGTCAGGAAGAAAGAGTGGTCCCAGGATCCCCTTGCTGTGTGCAGCCTAGGGATTTGGTGCACTGTGTCACAGTCATGGCTGAAAGGGGCCAACATAGAGCTCAGGCTGTGGCTTCAGAAGGTGAAAGCCCTAAGCCTTGGCAGGTTCCACGTGGTGTTGAGCCCTTGGGTGCACAAAAGTCTAGAATTAAGGTTTGAGAACCTCTGCCTAGGTTTCAGATGATGTATGGAAATACCCTGGATGCCTGAGCAAAGGTTTGCTGCAGGGGTGGGGTCCTCATGCAGAACCTCTGCTGGGATAGTATGGAAGGGATATGTGGGGTTGGAGCCCCCACACAGAGTCCCTTCTAGGGCATTGCCTAGTGGAGCTGTGAGAAGAGGTCCACCACCCTCCAGACGCCACAATGGTGGATCAACTGAGATCAACTGACAGCTTGCACCATGCACCTGGAAAAGCCACAGACATTCTATGCCAGCCTGTGGAAGGAGCCAGGAGGGAGGCTACACCCTGCAAAGCCACAGGGGCAAAGATGCCCAAGATCATGGGAACCCACCTCCTGCCTTAGTGCGATCTGGATGTGAAACCTGGAGTCAAAGGAGATCATTTTGAAGCTTTAAAATCTGATTGCCCCACTGAAGTTCAGACTTGCATAGGTGCTGTAACCACCTTATTTTGGCCAGTTTCCCCCATTTGGAACTGCTGTATTTACCAAATACCTGTATCCCCATCATATCCAGGAAGTAACTAGCTAGCTTTTGATTTTACAGGCTAATAGGTGGAAAGGACTTGCCTTGTCTCAGATGAGAATTTGGACTGTGGACTTTTGAGTTAATGCTGAAATTAGTTAAAACTTTGGGGGACTCTTGGGAAGGCATGATTGGTTTTGAAAAGTGAGGACATGAGATTTGGAGAGTCCAGAGGCAGAATGATATCGTTTGGATGTGTCTTCACTCAAATCTCAACTTGAATTTTATCTCTCAGAATTCCCACATGTTGTGGGAGGGACTCAGAGGGAGTTATTCAACCATGAGGCCAGTCTTTCCCATGATATTATTGTGATAGTGAATAAATCTCATGAGATCTGATGTGTTTATCAGGGATTTCTGCTTTTGCATCTTACTCTTTCTTCTCTTGTTGCTGCCATGGAAAAAGTAACTTTCAATTCCCACCATGATTCTGATGCCTCCCCAGCCATGTGGACCTGTAAGTCCAATTAAATCTCTTTTTCTTCTCAGTCTCAGGTATGTCGTTATCAGCAGCATGTAAATGGACTAATACAGGGGAGAACAGAAACAAAATACAAATTAGAGCTATTTCTGAACACCCCTACTCACATGCACACATACCTATGCATACCTACATACATGTTTTAACAGTGGGACCAAGACATAGAATGTTTCCACTAATTCATAAAGATCCATCCAGTTTACGCACCACCTCTGTGGCCACACAAAATATCTACTCTTATTCAAGAGAAATATCTTCTTTCTCTTAGCCTCCATAGCTCTAAACGCAACCCTATATTTTGATTGCTTTACAGAAAATTGTAGAAATGACTGAGGTTTATTTCATGCTTACTATGTGCCAACATTATTCCAAGAACGTTATATTTTTGTTCCTATTTCTTCCTTGGATCAAACATTATTATTGTTATCTCATTGTGCAAATGAGGAAACCAAATTTGGAAATAACCCACCTAAAGTTTCACAGTTAGTATGGTCAACACAAAATTTGCTTCAACTGTCAATGTTTTTATCATTATTTTACATTGTACATAATTTGTTTTCCCATACTTTGTTGCGTGATACTCTTTAACATCTCTAAAGTGAGGCCAGGGAGTGGAGTGTGTATTTACACTAGACTTGTGTATTGCCCAGAACAGTGTTAACACATTTCAGTAGTTTAGCAAATGCCTATTACAAAATTTCTTGTAGATTTCAAAACACATAACTTGAATTCTTCACTTTTCAGTGAGTTATTTGACATAATTTGAACATTGACTAAATCTCTTTCAATGCAGGTAAAATATTTAGTCAACATATGTCCAAGACAAAAATAGGAGCTGCAGCTCTTGACAAGCACTCAGTGAATATATAGCATAAACCTATAAGTGAAGGAGATTAAGTATCTGCATGAAGAAAAGGGCAAAGGGATTTCAAGATTTTCAGCTGATAATCAGAGACAGGAAAGAGGATATTACTGGAAAATAGTAACCACCAACAAAATATGTCCCAAAGTGTACGAATATGACAGAGCTAATTGTCCCATGTCTATCAGCAATGAAGAAAATATGATCTTGAATTTTCAATTCAGTTCTTCAGAATTTATGTAACTCTAGGAAGTTGAAGTTCCATTGCATAATATAGTATGACACTATGAAGACTTTTCCTAAAAATAAATTGTATCTCAATAGTAAAAAAGTAAAAAAAAAAAAAAAAAAAAATTTGGTGTTAAAATATACCTGTTATCTGAGAAAAGCAAAATGGCCCTCCAGGTAGAACACTACACCATGCGCTCCAGGAGATAAGGTGATACGAATAGGGAAAGACTGGAAAATGTGATAGGCAGAGCTGACTTTAGGCATTTGGGTTGCTAAGCAAGCCCACATATACCACAAGCTCCCCAAGGATCATTTTAGTCACTCATTTAGCATAACCTGGGGTTGGAATGTGATGCGTATCAACAAAATCCCAGCAATGTGCCCATGGAAAAGTGTTCATTTCTCTTTCACCCGAAGCAGTTGAGCCCCATGAGCTCATGCAGGTTCTTCTTAAAGCTAAAAGAAGTAATGAAGTTAGTAATGGAGGCAATTAAGAAGTGATAATGTGACTTATATCTGTCACAGTCCAGATATCAGGAACTATTTATATTTAAATATCTAGACCCAGATTTTGGTTACCTACCTACGGATGATGAGACTTCATGCTCTCAAGCCATTTTCACTCTTCTGATTATGTGCATCTCAGCCTTTTTGGTGTTTCAGTGTATTTATAATGCTGAATATACTTTACTGAATTGAGGCCAGTTTATGACTGCAGACTGAGAAAGTATAAATAATCAGAATAAGGAAAATAATTAAATCTACAAACAAATCCATAAAAGTCAGTTTCAAAGGAAGTATATTTTGTGTATCTAAAGGCATAAAGAATGAAAATAGGCTAAATTAACCTCTACCTGTAACAAGTTACACATGGACACAGAGGTGAGTCTAAATTGTTGATACCAGTGAGGACGTAACAGCACCATACATGCTATCCTCCTGTCCCTGACATCTTCTTCTGATACCCACTTCGAGATTCTCTTTTCAGATTTAAATTTTCTAATATCAAATTCAAATGACAGAGCAGATGCTGACCTTCATCCCCCAGGCATTTATCACAGGACAGATTCTGACTTGCTCATGAATATAATCTTATTCTTTGCAACTGGCATGTGGCCACTCTGAGTGGTGAGACAGAAAACATTTGGTCAGACATCCCAAAGTTCAACCTATTGTAAAAAGTAAAGTAGAAGCTCCTCTTCAAAGACTTTCCTCCCCATCTAACTGGGAATAAATAGTAACTTCTCTTAGAAGCAAAATTTATTCAAACACCTGTGCTAGCATTCTTAAAGATTTGCTAGACGTAATAAAGAAATTGGTGTACTTTATGTTCTTAGCTCCCACAATTTAGCCTAAATATTTCCCCTGTCTTGCTTATACTGGTCCAAGCAAGCATTAGGTCATAGCCTGGTTTTACTTTTCTCAGCATTCCACAAGTTAATTCTTCCTTCCTTTGTTCTCCTCTGCCTTTGCCTTTTTTAAAAAGTTCTAAGTTGCTAGGCAATCAGGACAAACACAGAATGTGAGATCCTGTTCCAGTCAATGGAAACCGGACACAGCAGTAGGGTGGATGTGTCAGGTTATAAATGACCCTGTCTCCTTTGTTTGGTGTACTCTCATGGTGAAACTGCTGGTGAGTGTACCCTTTCTGCAGAAAGTTAAAAAAAAATGGCCTTGCTGGGGAAATTACATTTATGTTCTAGTGCTATTTCTTTACAGCACTAGGGAACAAGTATTTCTAACACTATGCTGCTTCCATTTTGTTTAGTTGGATTTTGTTTGGCTTTGTTTAGTGGTGGTGGTATTGTTGTCCCCACTGATAGAGGCACTTTCTACTGTTCCAGTTCAGTCCCACAGTAGGTGAGCAGCAAGGATGCTTTCCCTGCCCCTCTCTTCCTTCCCCTTCCTCTCCTTTTTTTTTTCTCTCTCTCTCTCTGTATCTCTTCTCTCCTTCCTCTATCTTTAAACATGCCTATAGTACAGCAACTTGAACCTTAAGTACTGTCATATGAGAGAAATATATTTGTGCATTTCCATTTCTTTCAGCCACTGTAATTTTGAATCTCTGTTGTAGTATCTCACTTTTCTTCTTAGATAAAGCAGTTGTTAGTGCAAGGAGTCATAGGGATAAATGGAGTTTAGTGTATTTTCAGAAATTCAAATGCTAAAGCAAACTAAATATGGCCAGAGAAGGACTCTGTACTTCTACATTTGAGTCCTTGCAGATGAACTGCAGCCTAGCTTAAAAGGTGGACAAGACTAAAACCTAAATTTGGAGTATGTGCCTGTAACAATAGCTGAGTCTTAGTCAGTCCCAGCAGCTGTACTTCCACCATTCATTCACTGCTGAGTGAATGCCAAGCTGTTAACTAACCCATTTGTTTCTGTACCTCACTTCTGAGTTCTGTATGTCACTTTCCTTTTTTTGTTGATAAATTTGTTCTGACCACCCACAAGGCATCCCTGGAGTCTCTCTGCCTCTGCTGTGATTCTGGGGGAGCTGCCCCATTGGCAAATCGTCATTACTCAATTAAACTCCTTGAAATGTATTAGACTAAAGTTTTTCTTTTTAACAGAAGTCAAGGCACTCACTTCATGCCCTGCCTTCCTTTTAGGGAGTCCAGGATTTCTTTCTAACTCCTTCCCTTTGTCTAAGTTGTTGTTTGTTTGGTCGTTGCCTTGGGTGGAGGAGGGGGTTGCAGAAATCAGGGACTGTTGAGGGGATGAATAGGCAGGGGTACTGTTGCTCTGCTACAGCTCATCTCCTGGGGGCATTTGCTAGGCTCCTGGTTCTCAGGGAAATAGAAAGACCTGCTCTGCTGTCTTGGGATTCTAGATTACTCTTCTTCCTCAGACTGTTAGTTACCAGTGAACCTTCCTGCTACTCTTCTCTCCAGGTCCAGCTGTATCTGTCTCTCTGGAGGCAAAACCAGTATGCCAATCAATTAATATAGTGAAGATATAACTCCCTCATGCTAGTTTGACATATTGCATATCTTCACCTACACGTAATACAATTGTGGAGAGCTATTATATAATTTGACTGGCTTATCCTGTATGAAGACTAGAGTTTAATGTGAATGTTCCTAATATATGAGGTCCATGGAGTCTGGTTGGTCGTCTGGTTCACCAGGATCAATCTGAAACTTATAGCACACTTGAGGTCCAACTCGAGTCCAGCACTGAAAAAACAGTGAAGAGAACCTTAAAAAAAGGGGAGGAGCACAGTGACAGGGCAAGAAACCAAGGAGATCTGATGTAATACATTTAATAGAGCAAAATGTTTTTAAAGTCTAAATTATCAACAATCTAAGGAAACACAGGGAAGTTGATCCTATGATAGATCTGAGTGTTCTGTTTTGTCTTATTTTGTTTTGTTGATGCTATTGGTACAAAGTCCATGTTAGATAAACATCTAGTCCACAAATTCAGGCAAGCACGAAATGTTTCTTTAATGTTGCACAAACTATTTCTAATTTAAATTTAATTCTAATGGGTGGTGAAAAAATTGTCAGACACTTTAATTTCTCTTTACCATCTGGTTGACTTTCCTTAATGTATGAAGGGTTGGTGGCAATGATGCTTGCATATTAGGAGTGAGAACATTTGCCATTATTCGTCATCTATCCAGTCTGGTATCCACTGAGTTTTACCTGTTCCAGCCTCATCCTTTGTTACATGAATGTCACAGCTATTACATGAATGTTGCAGCTGTTCCCAAACAAGAGTCCCCTCTAGGTCCAGGTCTAGCAAAGTGTTCTTGCTATTTCTTTTGAGGCCACTCTGATGCCTCTAGAAACTCTCTGATGAAGCTTCAGGCCCTTTCTATATAGAGACATCAATCTTAGCTTTCAACACTCCATTTCCCATGTCTTTCCAGAAATAGAATTTAATTTATTTGGAATATACTTCTGAAGTGAAGAATTAGTACCCTCCACTTTCAGACTTGAAAAACTATCTGAACTATCTCTACCCTTACATTTCCTTAGACAAGTTAAAACATTGATATTCAGGAAGACTCCATCACGAGGACCTTTTGCTTCCCCCTTATTATTCCTACATCCAAGTTGGAAATCTTATTTATTTTCTACCCAGGGAGTAGAGGAAACTAGCTCAGCTTTTTCATATATTCTTCAAAATCTTTTTCTTTTCTTTTCTTTTTATTTTTTGAGATGGAGTCTTGCTCTGTCGCTCAGGCTAGCGTGCAGTGGCGTGATCTCTGCTTACTGCAAGCTCTGCCTCCTGGGTTCACAGCATTCTCCTGCTTCAGCCT
>NW_012114555.1:268374-279802 GCF_000951035.1 Colobus angolensis palliatus | reverse complement strand
GCATTTCAACTTTCTATGAATTAAATAGACAAAAACTATTTTGACACTGTCTCATTTTCTAACCTTCAACAAATACGGTCTGATTCTCAAAAAATCCACTCTCAGAATTTTAAGTATTGAGAACCATTACATATGGAGTAGGTGAAAATTTAATTGTCTTTTCTAATAATTAATTAACTGTTGTTCTGATTAACCATGCTTATATACACCGTTCTTTCAAACAAGCAAATTCAACAGGAAACCACTTATACCTCTGGATTCTGTATAGTTATATCAACCTACTCTGGTTAACAGCAGCAACAACAAATCACATGAAAAGAAAGGTGAAATTGTGCTCAATGACAACATATAATTGTCTTTCATGTGGTAACTGCATATTGTGTTTCTGTTGTTTATTCATCCTACATAAAGAAAGTCTCAACACTTCCGGTATGTAGTATAGTAGCCAGCATTAATAAAACATGTAATAAATGTTAACTGAGTATGCATAGAATAATCCTAATTAAAATCAAGAGGAATAGATAAAGGAACAAAGAGAATAAATGACCACAAGATATAGTACTATTGAAATATCCAAATTGTAACGTAATGGGCATTTAGGTTTAACTCTTCCTAATATTGGACCAGGTCACAGTCTCCATCTTGAGATCTTTTTAGTAGGTTTCCATTCTTTCTTACAATAAAAGTACTACACATTTTTTTTCTCAATTCCCATGTTCCTTGTTTAAAGGCTGTAGCTTTTTTTCTTCACATGAAATTGTTCTTTTGTTTGTAAAAACAGGTTTCTCTTTTCCTGCCTTTCCTAATTATAGTAACCCATATTTAACTTTACCAAGAAACATTTTTAAGTCTTGTTCAAACTGTAGTTAGTTTTACTGGGGTTAGCATTGTTTCAATGAAAGCAATTAACTAACTTTAATAAGATGTTAGTAATGATTTTAGATTTGCTCATCCACGTTCTTCATGATCAATGACGCTAATCCATATACTCAAGAAGACATAGGGTATGGCTCACGTGCATTATTCTGAAACCAGTCTCTATGTTAACGTTAAAATTAGTTTACAGCGTGAATGTGTCTTTGCAATTCAAAGGTGGCCTGGATATCTCCAACTGGATTTATTCTATATTTTAAGTGAATTCTTTATTGCTTTCTATCATAGACTAGAGATAAACCATGCAAAAGTTCACATAGTGATAGAATCACTGATTTAAATAGGACCTGAGAGATCATGTAGACATATCTTTCCTGGTGCTATTAAGCACCTCCCTGTGTACCTACTAAATCACTTATTGCTTAGCACTGGACATTTATGTTAACACTAATATCTGCTTTAACTATGGGCTCACCAGAACCAGCTACTAGGAATGTTCAGCTCTATATTTGTGTTTTACATAGATAGGTATAGCTGTTATTGTTGTTGAGTGAAGCCCTTATTAATTACTTCATCCACATAAGTTATAGCTACCAGGATGCTCAGAAAGATGAGGGAAAAAAAGGTGACTTTTAGTATTGTTCTTTTATGCTAAGTCAAACTTGACCCTAAGTTTTATGCTACGGATTACTGATAAGGAAAAAACACTTAACTAAAAAGTCAACTTTGACTGGCATATTGATCAAATTAACAAAAGTGCAAATGTATTAATTTGCTACTGCCTCTTATGGTTCATCTAACAACCTTTCTTTGGATATCTTCACTCCTGTAATCCCAGCACTTTGGGAGACCGAGGTGGGTGGATCACAAGGTCAGAGGATCGAGAACATCCTGACTAACATGGTGAAAACCTGTCTCTACCAAAAAAAATACAAAAAATTAGTTGGGCGTTGAGGCAGGCACCTGTAGTCCCAGCTACTTGGGAAGCTGAGGCAGGAGAATGACATGAACCTGGCAGATGGAGCTTTAGCAGTTAGCCAAGATCCCACCACTGCACTCCAGCCTGGGCCACAAAGCAAGACTCCGTCTCAAAAAAAAAAAAAGAATGTTACACACTTCTCATCTGGGAAGCCTTCTCTGCCCTCCTCATGTAAAGATGAGCCCCAAAGCAGCTATTTGTATGTGGCCTCTGAAAAAGCACCAATCATATGAAATCAGCCTGTATGTGTTTTCTTGTTTTCTTTACTACTTGGGGCCTTTGAGACAAGAGCCTAGACACAGTCTCCTTTTTATATACCATGTGCAACGGAGTGACTGGACTATCGTAGGCAATCTGTAGATGCCAATAATATTGAAATTTGTGTATTGCATTGAGCGCAAGCAGATGCGTCACTAGAAGTTATTGATGATATACCTGGTACTCCTACAAGATCCCTGAGATGATCAGCTAGATGCCCATAACCTTGGGCTATCTCCTCCCCTGGGCAATTTATAGACAGGAAAACATAGCCCTCTCACATTTAAGATTGAATGTAACTCTATTAGTTCACAAAACAACTATGAGTTCAGGTTCCTTAATTATAAATTAGTTTTCCAACTTGTATTATTGTGATTATTAATACCAGGTTTTGTAAGGGGCTCAGTAATTCTAACAAATTAAAGCATGAAGTGAAAAACAGATATAGAAAATCAACTCTCAATATGCATAGGCTTTACCTGTCTCAGTGATTGCATGTATAAATACACTACTTGCAAAATTGTGCCCCTGAAAAAGTATTTGAAATAGATCATTGATATATTTTTGTCTTAGTTTTTTTTTACAGCTGCAGTTAAAGTAGAATTATGAAAATGATTAGCCTCAGGTCTGTCATCATTCATCTTGAGCCTGGAATGGCAGAAGTTTGCACATATTATTGTACCACATCCAGCAATTTGCTCTAATGGAATCTTGTGAAATCCTGTCTGATGTTTGATAGGTATGAATTTAAGCTGTATCATCATGTAGAGTACAGGGATGAAAAGGAGTAGAAGCTGTGATCTACAATTACTGGCATCATAAAACATGAGCATGACTAGATCTAAGTCAGTGAAGAAGATCATTTATAAGGGATGGCTCTATTTCTGAGAAACCAGAGTCATCATATTATTTGTGGGTAATTTAATTCGTGAATAAATGATTCAACATAGATGCTTGTGCAGTATATATTGAATTTACAAATAAACCAAAAATAAATGTAATTTGAGCATCAAAATAAAAATAAAATCACTATTAAATGGCTAGAGGGTAAAAATGGTTCTCAAGTGGTGTCTCCAATTTGGGGGTATTTAAAGAGTCTGATGACTTTGGGATGATTAGGGATTTGGAATATCATGCTCACAACATTCACATTTGCTGAATAAAATGAAAGAAATATAAAGTGTTATGTGCATGAACTTTATAATATTAAAGCATTAAATATTAATATGAAGCCATAATGCCAAGATATTTTTTCCTGCAAACAGAAACTCCTTTTTTATTTACCTAATAACCTTGTGTGCAAGTATTCTCAGGAAGGATGGTTAGCACTTTTGAAAGAGCATCCAATCTGCCTGCTATCTGAGCAGAAGCAAATTGAGGGTATAGATCATAAAATCTTAGTCCTGAATAGGAGCTGAGAAATAATTTAGTCTGCATAGATGAGGGCTCTTAGATCCAGAGCTGTTGAATGATTTACATACATTCACATAATTGCCTACTGACAGAGCTGGGATTAGAACCCTCGTCAGCTGACAAAGAATGCAGGACCCTTTCTATGGTATCACTTCCTATCATAGCTAGAAAATGACTACTAATACATCAGCATAACCTTGGTGGCTCAATATTCCCTTGGCAGAATATAACATGATTATTGAAATAAGAATCCAGAGGCTGCTCTAGCCTTGCTTTTGCACATCCTGCCTTTGGGAATTTGCAGGTATCCCGGGTTGTTCTTAGGAGAAGAGAATATGAAGGGCCACTGGTGATTTTTGCCAAGCCCCTTAAGTACTTGGGAGGGAAATTATTTTAAGACATTAGTGGCTTTCTTGCCTTAGCGATCTGTTCTATCAGCAGTATGAAGTATGCGAGCTCACATCGGTCGGGTTGTTTCTACTTCAGGAAATAGCAAGAGATACTGAGGGAACCACTGATGTTGATAATCCCGTTTTCAAACCTGCTTTCTTAAGGTAACTTTAGAGAGTTTGGAACAAGGCTTTAAATGACCTGTTCCTACTAGAAGCTGAAAGTCTGGTGGTGAAATGCTGAAGAGAGGTTGGTTAATGCATACAAATATATAGTTAGATAGAATGAATAAGTTTGATAGCACAGTAGGGTGACTATAGTTAACAACAATGTATTGTGTTTTTCAAAATAGCTAGAAAAGATTTGAAATGTTCTCAACATAAAGAAATGATAAGTGTTTAAGGTGATGACTATCCTAAATAACCTGATTTGATTATTATACATTCTATGCATTTATGGAAACATCACATGTACCCCATATGCATGTACAAATATTGTCTATCAATTTACCAAAAAAAAGACCAGCTTCTTTTTTTTTTTTTTTTTTTTGAGACGGAGTCTCGCTCTGTTGCCCAGGCTGGAGTGCAGTGGCTGGATCTCAGCTCACTGCAAGCTCCGCCTCCCGGGTTCACGCCATTCTCCTGCCTCAGCCTCCCGAGTAGCTGGGACTACAGGCGCCCGCCACCTCACCCGGCTAGCTTTTTTTGTATTTTTTAGTAGAGACGGGGTTTCACCATGTTAGCCAGGATGGTCTCGATCTCCTGACCTCGTGATCCGCCCGTCTCGGCCTCCCAAAGTGCTGGGATTACAGGCTTGAGCCACCGCGCCCAGCCAAGACCAGCTTCTTTAAATGGTTAAATCTAAAGAAGTGTGAAAATACTCCTTATACTCCAGTATACGGCATCATAGTCATTCTAGAAGCCTTAGTGAGCTCTGCTGCATCTTCAGCTGTCCTCTCCAGATGTTGCTAAGAGAGGAGCTGCACTAAGTAGCTGGTGGAAGAACCCTAGAGATTTACAGACTGTTCCAGAGAGTCACCTAGGTGCTAATGAGAGCAACATCTGGGCTTTGTCAAATTTGAACCAAAGTCAACCTACCAATGAAAATTCTGGATTTATGTGAGGAGATATTGTTTTTCTGAAGTTTTGCTTTACATTTATTGGTCACCATAAATTGTGCTGCAGTTCACATTTTCTACTCTGTCTAATGACTGCAGGAAGGAAAGAAAGACTGTTGATATTGTTTGGCTGTGTCACCACCCAAATCTCATCATGAATTGTAGTTCCCATAATCCCCATGTGTCCTGGGAGAGAGCCAGTGGGAGGCAATTGAATCATGGGGCAGTTTCCCCATGCTATTCTCATGATAGTGAGTGAGTTCTCACAAGGTCTGATGGTTTTAGAGGGGGCTTCCCCTTTTACTTGGTTCTCATTCTCTCTCTTGCTGCTCTGTGGAGAGGTGCCTTCTGCCATGATTGTAAGTTTCATGAGGCCTTCTCAACCATGTGGAACTGTGAGTCAATTAAACCTCTTTTCTTTATAAATTACAAAGTCTCAGGCATTTCTTCATAGCACAGTGGGAATGGACTAATATAGTACAATGATACCACAGACAGTGAGGTTCTACTGTAAAGATACACAAAAATGTGGAAATAACTTTGAAACTGGGTAACATGCAGAGGTTGGAACTGTTTGGAGGGGTCAGGAGAGGACAGGAAAATGTGAGAAAGTTTGGAACTTCCTAGAGACTTGTTGAATGGCTTTGGCCAAAATGCTGATACTGATATGGACAATGAAATCCAGGCTAAGGTGGTCTCAGATGGAGATGAGCAACTTGTTGGGAATTGTAGCAAAGGCAACTCTGGTTATGCCTTAGTAAAGAGACTGGCAGCATTTTTTCCCTGTCCTAGATATCTGTGGACCTTTGAGTTTGTGATAGATGATTTAGGGTATCTGGCAGAATAAATTTCTAAGTGGCAAAGCATTCAAGAGGAAGCAGAGTATAAAACTATGGAAAATTTACTTCCTGATGATGCAGTAGAAAAGAAAATCCTATTTTCTGGGGAGATATTCAAGCCTGCTGCAGATATTCACATAAATAAAAAGGAACTGAATGTTAATCACCAAGACAATGGGAAAAAGTCTCCAAGGCACATTAGAGGTCTTCACAGCAGCCCCTCCCATCACAAGCCTGGAGGCCTAGGAGAAAAAAAAAATGATTTCATGGGCTGGGCCCTGAGCCTTGCTGCTTTGTGTAGTTTCGGGACTTGGTGCCCTGAATCCCAGTCTTGGCTAAAAGGGAGCAATATACAGCTGAAGTCATGGCTTCAGAGGCTGCAAGCCCCAGGCCTTGGCAGTTTCCACACGGTGTTGATCCTGTAAGTGTACAGAAGTTGATGACTGAGGTTTGGGAACTTCCACTTAGATTTCAGAGGCTGTATGGAAACACCTGGATGTCCAAGCAGAAGTTTGCTGCAAGGTTGTAGCCCTCATGGAGATCCTCTGTTAGGGCAGTGCAGAAGGGAAATGTGGGGTTGGAGCCCCGACAAAGAGTCCCCACTGGGGCATTGCCTAATGGAGCTCTGAAAGAGGGCCACTGTCTTCCAGATGTCAGAAAGGTAAATCCACTGACAGCTTTCACCATATGCCTGGAAAAAGCCACAGACACTCAATGCCATGAATGCAGCTGGGAGGTGGAGTATATCTTGCAAAGCCAGAGGGATGGAGCTGCCCAATGCCATGGAAACCCACTTCTTGCATCAGCATGACCTGGATGTGAGACATGCAGTCAAAGGAGATTATTTTGGAATTTTAAGGTTTAATGACTGCCCTATTGGATTATGGACTTGCATAGGGCCTGTAGCTACTTCGTTTTGGCCACCTTCTGCCATTTGGAACAGCTGTATTTACCCAATGCCTATAACCCCAATGTCTCGAGGGAGTAACTCTCTTGCTTTTGACTTTACAGGCTCATAGACAGAAGGGGCTTGCCTTGTCTCAGATGAAACTTTGGACTTAGACTTTTGGGTTAATGCTGGAATGGGTTAAGGCTTGGGATAATTTTGGCAAGGCATGATTGTGTTTATAAATGTGAGGACATAAGATTTGAAATGGACCAGGCTGGAATGATATGGTTTGGCTGTGTCCCCACCCAAATCTCACCTTGAATTGTAGTGTCCATTATCCCCACATGTCATGGGAGGGGCCCAGTGGGAGATGATTGGATCATGGAAGCAGTTTCACCCATGCTATTCTCTTGATAGTAAGGTCTTACAAGATCTGATTGTTTTACAAGGGGCTTTCCTCTTCACTCAGTTTTCATTTCCTCTCTTGCCAACTTCTGAAGGGTTGCCTTCTACCACAATCGTAAGATTCCTGAGGCCTCCCCAGTCATTTAGAACTGTGGGTCAATTAAACCCCTTTTCTTTATAAGTTACCCAATCTTGGGTATTTCTTCATAGCTGCATGAGAATGTACTAATACAACTGTGACTGAGATCATCTGCTACAATGTGTGATTGTTGAGCCCTCTCTATGCCAGGCAACTTACATATGCAATCTCATTAAATCATCTCAATGGCCTTGACAAGTGCCTGTCAATATCCCTGCTTTGAGAATAACAAAGAGAGACTCAGAAGTGAAGTGACTTGTCAGAATTCTTTCTGGTAGAATGTGCAGGTTTGGGATTCAAAACAGATCAGTCTCAATTCAAAGTTCATGCTCTTTCTACTGTACCATGTGGTCTGTTTTATTCTTGTTCTTTTCTTCTACATCTCTCTGAGAAGACTGAATTACAATTTCATGAAATTCTTTGGAGATAAGGGCTCCAGTCTTTTAGATGGAATTCTTACTCAGTTACAAGAACACAGACACAATATTCAAGATAGAGAGATTTAATCTAAGGGGCAGTTGATAATTTGTTATCTTCATAGTTCTCAGAAATGCAGTTATAAATGCAGAAAAAATAATTACATAATCTGAAAATAATAAGGCAACATGCTTAACTTGTTGCTAGAGCTATATATCATGGAATATCAAGTATTAGACAGGACCTTTAAGCCAGACAGTATCAGGGGTACTTTGCCTTGCTCCTTTATACATGTAGGTTGCTATGGTTACAAGAGATAATGAATTCTGTGGAGTCTGAAGAAGCTACTCTAATACTTTAGATTGTTTGACATTTGTGAATATTTCTCTCTCTGAGATGTACCAGGTGAAAGAGTGACAATGTTTTGTGGTCATAAACATAAATTGCCAAAAAGTCTCCCAAAATTATTTTGTTTGGTGAAATATTATTTCCTTAACTTTTTTCTTTTATGTTACTCTACAATACAAGCAAAATGTAGCTATGAAGACAGAAGAAGCCTCCTGGAAACTGAGAGAGTGTTACTCTCAAAAGCACAAATACAGCAAAGTTGAGGCCAGTGCCCTACTTACACCCACAAAGCATTTTCTCTAAATTTGATGCCATTTCTCTCCCTAAATAGAACTAATAATTAAAATAGTGTGTGTTTCACTAAGGTGCACTAATTGAGTCTGAAGCTGGATTTCATAAGTAAGCTTTTGTTTTTAAAGAATACAGCCATTTATCTATCTATATATCCTTTAACAAATATATATATATGTATATATAATATTTATTTGTTATATTTCTATCTCAGTTCGGGGATAGAAGTCAGACATTCGTTTTCTCTCATTCTCCAGAAAATAAAATTACACTTCCAAATTTGATACATGGTCAAAAAATAGCAGCTAGGTTGGAGTAATTTCTATTTCATTTTAAGAATTCAAAAGAAGTTCTGATTATTAGCATCCTGATTATGATAGCTGGAAAAAAGCAAGAATACTTGACTTGTCCTCATTAATTTTCCATCCAATTGAGAGCACTAACACAGTTTCTGTAGACAGTAGCCAAATGTCCCTGAGAAGCCACCAGTTGATTACTTTGAAACCTAAAGGACTATAATACACTGTCACAAGGTAAATTCTGTGTATGAAGAGGAGAGACAGGTTTATACCATTTAAGCATTATCTTCATTTGTATTGCAAAACAGACAGAAAGTTCTTTTTGGAAAAGTACAAGATCAAACACCGTTGTAGAAAATAAATATTATCTGGGGAGGAATCCAAAATAGGCCATTTCTGCAAAATAATCAAATGCAATCTGCAGTTATTATTTGTCTCATATGTACATATTATTTCATACAGTATATGACTACTGGGACTCAGACAATGAATTTTTAAAGGGTTACAACTAAAGAAAAAGTTTATCCTTTTGACCTCTGCTTATTTGACAGCCCTTTTAAAACTGATTTCTGTAATGGATATTCCACGTTGAATAAATTGAAGTTTGTTGGTTGTAAAACACTTCTGCTAGACTGTAAGCACATGAGCTTCAGAAAACCATGTATTTTTTTGTTTATTATTAGAGCCCCAGCATCTAGCGGAAGGGCACCTGCTAATCTTCATCTTCCTTTAAAACTGTTTCTGTCTTGGTTACAAGAGCCAAAAAGTCACACAGACTAGGGAATTGCTAACTCACCTTTCCTTGGTTCAGACATTATGTGACCTGAGCCAAGACAATAAGACTTTTTCCTTATGAATTTAATTTCTGGAACAGGGAGAAATTGGAGATGCTATTTTTAGATGAGATGCTGTTAAGATAAAAGAACAAGATACTTACTGTCATAGTTTCAATGATCAGAAAAATTCCTCATAGTAAAACAGAACATGAATTTGATACATGAAGTAGAGAAGGCCATTACATAATGGTAAAGGGATCAATTCAACAGGAAGAGCTAACTATCCTAAATATATATGCACCCAATACAGGAGCACCCAGATTCATAAAGCAAGTCCTTAGAGACTTACAAAGAGACTTAGACCCCCATACAATAATAATGGGAGACTTTAATACCCCACTGTCAACATTAGACAGATCAGCGAGACAGAAAGTCAACAAGGATATCCAGGAATTGAACTCAACTCTGCACCAAGCAGACCTAATAGGCATCTACAGAACTCTCCACCCCAGATCAACAGAATATATATTCTTCTTAGCACCACATCACACTCATTCCAAAATTGACCACATAGTTGGAAGCAAAGCACTCCTCAGCAAATGTAAAAGAACAGAAATTATAACAGACTGTCTCTCAGACCACAGTGCAATCAAACTAGAACTCAGGACTAAGATACTCAATCAAAACCGCTCAACTACATGGAAACTGAACAACCTGCTCCTGAATGACTACTGAGTACATAACGAAATGAAGGCAGAAATAAAGATGTTCTTTGAAACCAATGAGAACAAAGATACAACATACCAGAATCTCTGGGACACATTTAAAGCTGTGTGTAGAGGGAAATTTGTAGCACTAAATGCCCACAAGAGAAAACAGGAAAGATCTAAAATTGACACCTTAGCATCACAATTAAAAGAACTAGAGAAGCAAGAGCAAACACATTCAAAAGCTTGCAGAAGGCAAGAAATAACTAAGATCAGAGCAGAACTGAAGGAGATAGAGACACAAAAAACCCTCCAAAAAATCAATGAACCCAGGAGCTGGTTTTTTGAAAAGATCAACAAAATTGATAGACTGCTAGCCAGACTAATAAAGAAGAAAAGAGAGAAGAATCAAATAGACACAATAAAAAATGATAAAGGGGATATCACCACCAACCCTACAGAAATAAAAACTACCATCAGAGAATACTATAAACACCTCTATGCAAATCAACTAGAAAACCTAGAAGAAATGGATAATTCTCTGGACACTTACACTCTCCCAAGACTAAACCAGGAAGAATTTGAATCCCTGAATAGACCAATAGCAGGCTCTGAAATTGAGACAATAATTAATAGTCTACCAACCAAAAAAAGTCCAGGACCAGACAGATTCACAGCCGAATTCTACCAGAGGTACAAGGAGGAGTTGGTACCCTTCCTTCGGAAACTATTCCAATAAATAGAAAAAGAGGGAATCCTCCCTAACTCATTTTATGAGGCCAATATCATCCTGATACCAAAGCCTGACAGAGATACAACAAAAAAAGGAAATTTTAGACCAATATCCCTGATGAACATCAATGCAAAAATCCTCAATAAAATACTGGCAAGCTGAATCCAGCAGCACATCAAAAAGCTTATGCACCATGATCAAATGGGCTTCATTCCTGGGATGCAAGGCTGGTTCAACATATGTAAATCAATAAACGTAATCCAGCATATAAACAGAACCAAAGACAAAAACTACATGATTATCTCAATAGATGAGGAAAAAGCCTTTGACAAAATTCAACAACCTTTCATACTAAAAACTCTCAATAAATTCTGTATTGATGGGATGTATTTCAAAATAATAAAAGCTATTTATGACAAACCCACAGCCAATATAATAATGAATGGGCAAAAGCTGGAGGCATTCCCTTTGAAAACTGGCACAAGACAGGGATGCCCTCTCTCACCACTCCTATTCAACATAGTGTTGGAAGTTCTGGCTAGGACAATCAGGCAA
>NW_012114555.1:267647-268324 GCF_000951035.1 Colobus angolensis palliatus | reverse complement strand
AGGGATGCCCTCTCTCACCACTCCTATTCAACATAGTGTTGGAAGTTCTGGCTAGGACAATCAGGCAAGAGAAATAAATAAAGAGTATTCAGTTAGGAAAAGAAGAAGTGAAATTGTCCCTGTTTGTAGATGACATGATTGTATATTTAGAAAACCCCATTGTCTCAGTCCCAAATCTCCTTAAGCTGATAAGCAACTTCAGCAAAGTCTCAGGATACTAAATCAATGTGCAAAAATCACAAGCATTCTTATACACCAGTAACAGACAAACAGAGAGCCAAATCATGAATGAACTCCCATTCACAATGTCTTCAAAGAGAATAAAATACCTAGGAATCCAACTTACAAGGGATGTAAAGGGCCTCTTCAAGGAGATCTATAAACCACTGATCAGTGAAATAAAAGAAGACACAAACAAATGGAAGAACATACCATGTTCATGGATAGGAAGAATCAATATTGTCAAAATGACCATACTGCTCAAGGTAATTTATAGATTCAATGCCAGCCCCATTAGGCTGCCAATGACTTTCTTCACAGAATTGGAAAAAACTGCTTTAAAGTTAATATGGAACCAAAAAAGACCCTGCATTGCCAAGACAATCCTAAGTCAAAAGAACAAAGCTGGAGGCATCATGCTACCTGACTTCAAACTATAATACAAGGTTACAGTAACC
>NW_012114555.1:260084-266736 GCF_000951035.1 Colobus angolensis palliatus | reverse complement strand
CAGACTGGATTAAGAAAATGTGGCACATATACACCATGGAATACTATGCAGCCATAAAAAAGTATGAGTTCATGTCCTTTGTAGAGACATGGATGCACCTGGAAATCATCATTCTCAGCAAACTATCACAAGAACAGAAAACCAAATACCACATGGTCTCACTCATAGGTGGGAATTGAACAATGAGATCACTTGGACACAGGAAAGGGAACATCATACACTGGGTCCTATTGTGGGAAGTGGGGAGGGAGGAAGGATAGCGTTAGGAGATATACTTAATGTAAATGACGAGTTAATGGGCGCAGCACACCAACATGGCACATGTGTACATATGTAACAAACCTGCAAGTTGTGCACATGTACCCTAGAACTTTAAGTATAATTAAAAAAAAAAAAGCCTCCCCTAATGAAGTCATCTGTTCTTAGCCAACCCTAAATGATGCAGTTTAAGCTGTCCTCATTTCAGGTTTGTTTACATGACCCAATAAATTTCTTTTTCTACCTTAAACTAACTCAAGTTGTGTTTTTTGAATTAAACTAGAACATTTTTGTACTAATTCACTTAGCACAGTGTTCAGTTCTTCCTATGAAACACTATAAGATCCAAGGAAAAGCTTCTTAACCTTGTATCTTTATAAAACAAGAGTGTGGGTCCAGACAATTTGCCATGTCCATCTCATACTCTGATTCTCTCTCTGGATATTTGTCTATGAAACTTCTCATGACACTTGTGGTTGCCACAGTGAGATAGATATTAGCTAGAATGTAACAAAATTTTTTCTTATTATTACCCAGTTTTTATGTACTCATCTTTTACTCTGATACCTCTACCTTTCAACCGTTTCTCCTACTATCCTTAAAGAACTTGTTACTAAACTTGCAGTATTAACATGGAATTCAAAAATTACTTCTGCTTTCTCCATTTCAGGCTGAACCTCGATGGTGATTCAGATGGATCATGAGGCTCTTTCAACAAAGCTAAATTCCTGTCTTTTAATGCAGTTATTCTCATACTTTTATACTGAAATATCCAGAATAGCAAATGAGTTAAATATGTTTTCTGTGGGGTTCTGTACGAAGAGGATTTAGAGCTTTATAAACCTAAAATAACATATCACAAGGACAAAATTTATTTGAAGTGGAAGACTTGGCTTAAAAGCATCTAATATAAATTGTATATTCTATTCAATAATACAAAAGCAGTGCTTTATTTAGAATGAATTAAAATGCATGCTTCAGACAAATGCATCATGTTTAGCTTTAGATTTACTGAATATACTATTCAACAGATGTTTGAGTTACATACTTTGAGAAGCACAGGCCTTTGGTATTGATGGCTCCTGTTAAAATAAAAACATGTTTTCTGAGAGCATAATCGCATGAAACCAGGAGCACATGTTAACATAAAACTGAAATCACTTCCCCTGACTTTCTTCTTTCAAATGTAAAGAAAATGGAAAACAGGACAGATAAATTTGAAGAAACAGAAGAGCTTAGGAACGTTCAAAGCATGAAGCAAACTCAAAAGTCTATCTAAATAGCTAGGGAGCAGCTTCAAAGCACATGGTACCTGAAGATGAAACAGCAGAAGTGAAAAGAATTGCTCCTGTAGAATAGGGCTAAAATTGTACCTGAAGCATGTCTGCTGCTATCCCAGGAGAAGAAGGGTCAACGGTAGCTGTGGTAAAAATGCATGGAAGCATCAGGGAAAATAGAAATGTAGAGAAGCAGATAGAGTGAGCCCAAGGCAAGATGAGGGTTTCTGGGGCTGAATTTCAGAAAAGCCTGACTATGGAGAGTGGGAGTTCCTGTTTTCTTTCAGTGACTTGCTAATTTCAATTTTGTATGTGTGTGGCACTAACAGATTTTTGCTTAACTTGGGACATTTTTAACAGTAGAGGAACTCTTCTGTCAGTTCTGATATGATAATTTTAAAACACATATTCTTTAATTGAACATTCATTAAATCACTTGGCCAGGAATCCAAATAACAAAATGTCTATTATGGAATTCTGTGTGTAATAGAAATTATGTAACTTGTTTCTTCTCAGTATAGAGAATGAAAAGTAAAGTCAAAACCACCCCCAGATGACCACTTTTAGCACTTTCATTTCATCGGGAGAGGTGAGCAACATGCAGAAAATATATATTCTTGAATTAATCTCCTTTGGGTACAGAGAGAAAAGAGCTCATTATTCTTCTAACTGGCAACGTTTGATTTTATTGACACCCTAACAGTGTGTCAGTTGCTCACTATATCTCCCTAGGCTGTAGTCTTGCAGACTTTCTTTTTTTCTTTTTTTTTTAACTTACCAATTCTATGATGTATTTCCATGGATGTCTCTTTATGCTATTTTACACTCTATTTCTAGAATAATAACAGAAATTTCAATGGAAACAACATATCACATTCTCTGTCTACTACATAAGCATAACTTTTTTATTTGTAAATAGAACACATTTTGCACACATTAGGTAGTACACACATATATTAATTTGGTTTAGAAATTATATTGAAAGATACAATTGCATAAGGGTAGGGATTTTACTTTTAAATTCTTTTCATGTCTTCATGGACTGGCTCTGTGCTTCACACCCATTAGCTGTGAAACAAGTACTTACTTAATGATGAATGAATGAATAAATAAATAGTTAAATGCAAGAATAAAAATGTTGGTAGACATATAGGATTGTAGAATTTAATTGCTTGGTAGAATCATCAAGTTCTACCCAAATTTGGTGTAGTCAACACAATAATGTTCCCTTAAAGATTTCCAAGTCCTAATCTCCTAAACCTGGAATATACTACCTTACGTAACAAAGGGACTTTGCAGATGTAATTAAGTCAATGATCTTGAGACAGAAATATTATCCTAAGTGAACTCAATGTAATTACAATGAACAATGTTCCTTAAAAGAGGAAGGCAAAAGTTCAGAATGAAACACACATACACACATAAAGTGACAACGAAAGCAGAAAGAGTGACAGATTTGAAGATGCTACCTTACTGGATTCAAAGATAAAGGAAGGGGTTGAGATCTAAGGATTTCAGGCAGCCTTTTGAAGCTGCAGAAGATAAGGAAATGAATTCTCCTTAGAACTTCCATATGGGAACAGCCCAGCTGATTCCTCGACATTAGCTCAGTGAGACACCTTTTCAGATTCTAACTTCCAGATCTGTAAGAGATAGATTTGTGCTGTTTAAACTATTACATTTGTGGCAGTTTGTCAAGGTAGCAAAAGGAAACATGTATTGAGGTAGGCATCAGAATTTCCTGAGCAATATAGTGTGATTACCTTTGAAAATTCTACTGAGCAGTTCTGGAATTGCAGCCTGAAATTTGAAATTTACCAAGTGCTCCCACTGTATCTGAGTTAGGAATTACCTAGAAAACCATGCTATATTGCATTACACTAATTCTGTACTTGAGAAAAAGAATAATGTTAAAATCTGAAGAACATTAATACAGACTTAAGTATAATTTATCATGTAAAAGCATATTTGAAAAAGTAAGCCTGAAGAAAAGAAACAATTGAAATATTAACACTATATTCTCTAACTATATATTGATTTTCTCCTTTTGCTTTTACACAGCGAACCATATATACTTTCACAGAGGGTGATTTGGATAATACGTTCCATGCATTGCTCCAAGCACAAATTCTCAATCTATCATTTCTGCTTGTATTATTTTACACCTCTCAAAGACATTCACATTTCATCACAGGGAGCCAAAATCAGCCTGTGTTATGTCTCTGTTTGCATATACCACAATACTTACTTTACTTTCTCCTGAATAGATTGTTAGTGGTTTTTATTATCTCCTGTAAAGAGTGTGATAAATGCATGTTGCAAGGACATTTTTGTTTGATTCACCATATTGTACTAAATCATGCTAACTATAGCATTACATCTATTTGTCTATCTAGCTATTAAACATATTCAGAATACATAACAACTTTAGGGGCATTCAATATATAGAATATGCTAGTATTGCTTATTTTCTAAAAAAAATAATAATTATGAATGCCATTCTATTATTGCATTAGTGACTTAGTTAAAATTTAGGCCATTAACAAAAAGGAGATAAAAGAAAAACCATTAGGAACTAAAGTAATCCTCAGCAATGGCTTTTTCAAAATGATACTTTGGCATCATAAAGCGGGTATTTGGTAACCATGCTCTATTATGGAACAGCAAATGGAATTTACATTCTATTTTCCTACATCCACTTCTTTACTATAATTTCATAATCATTATAGTTATTACTATACAGTTATTTCAAATTTGATACGATTTCTACAGATGCTCTGATAGTAACATTTTCTTTGGTGCCTCATGTCACTCTTTCTCTTTTTCTCTCTCTTTCTCTCTCTCTTTCTTTAAAAACAAGGTGTCTTTACAGGAATACATTTCACTATAAATGCCCAAATTTCTCCTTTCAGAATGATTGTTAAAACTCATTGAGATCTGAGACTCTGTGTTTTTTATTTTTATTTCGTACATAGGAAAAAACGGACTCAGAGACACACATGGTTATAGGAGGCTGTGACTGTCAACTCTACCGCTTCCTATTGAAGATTGAAGCCTTTATGTTATTGAATACATTGAATATATTGCAAATTGGAAACCCATTAATAGGATTCTAAGAAGCCTTACTACTAGATCTGGATTCTAAACCTCCTTGCTGGTATGATAGGTTATTGTCTGAGATATTAAGTAACTAGACCTATGTTGGGACACTTGCTTCACAATGTAATATGATGGATTATTAATGAGGAAAGAAAATTGCCCTAATTGTGCTAGTGAGGATCTTGAGCACTCTCTATTTTCTCTTCACTCCTGCTTTAGTGGTTGCAGAAAAGATTTTTTTTTTTTTTTTCTGTCAGATGTACATGCAGTAGCAAAAAATTGAAGCATCTTTCTGCACTAATGAGCTGCAAAATTTAAAGGTTTGGAGCAGTCTCCATAGAAACTTTTTAGTATGGTGCCTACCAGTGCTAAATGTGTATAGGGTGACAATTCCTTCTACATTGCAGATTGTCACAGATAGCATACGGTAGGACTTTATGAAAACTACTAAAATTATTTCTGCCTCAGTTTCCATCACTATAAAGGCATAATCATATAATCTCCAGTCATAAGGATTACTGAGATAATCTTTAAATTTGCATTAAATTCCTTGGAGATAGGCATTATATAAATAGGAAGCTCTATATTAAATGAACAAAATTTCAAGAATGAGTGGGTACACTTAATGGATACAATGTGGTCTGAAATTTAAGTAATTGACCAGAAATCAGGATCTGGGACCAATTACTGGACATTCACTCTGGGTCATTTGAGAGAAATTGTACAGAACATTCTTTCTTCATTTTCAACATTTACTTATTACATGAAGTAGATAATTTAACACTAAATAAGGCTATAGTTACATTTTCTCCATGTATCGCTGCAGACTGCAAAAAAAAAGTATTACATTAAATTAATAGTCAGAATCTTTCCCCAAATGATGATAATTGGATCTCTGATTCAAAGGACACCAAAGAAATGGCTAGAGAAAATATAGCTCTATCCTCAGTATATATTATTTTTAATAATAATCTGTATTTTTAACGTATTATATCATGTTCACTCCAAGAAGGGAGAAAAGAGCTCAAAACATATCTGGTGGTACATCTGTAGTCGCAGCTACTTGGGAGATTGAGGCAGGAGGATCACTTTAGTCCAGGAGTTTAAGGCTGCAGTAAGCTGTGATTGCACCTGTGAATAGCTACTGTACTACAGCGGGGGCAATATAGGAAGATACTGTCTTTTTTTTTTTTTTGAGACGGAATCTCCCTCTGTTGCCCAGGCTGGAGTGCAGTGGCGTGATCTCAGCTCACTGCAAGCTCCGCCTCCGAGTTAACGCCATTCTCCTGCCTCAGCCTCCCAAGTAGCTGGGACTACAGGCGCCCACCACCATGCCTGGCTAATTATTTTGTACTTTTTAGTAGAGACGGGGTTTCATCATGTTAGCCAGGATGGTCTCGATCTCCTGACCTCGTGATCCACCCACGTCGGCCTCCCAAAGTGCTGGGATTATAGGCGTGAGCCACCGCGCCCGGCCCCCGGAAGATACCATCTCTTAAAAAACAAAACAAAATATCTGACATTTAACTTATAAATCCCATGTATTAATTGTTCATATTTCTGTTATTCATGCTGACGTAATTATTGTGAAGTCTCTTCCCGTGTGATGAAAATCTATATTCTTATTCAATATTTATTAAATATATGGTACTTTTGGTAGAGTATCCTGATGGACTCAGGGTAGAAAAATGACCAAAACAATAGCTGTCTGAATTCTCTATCTTAATCAGTATGCACAGTGTTAACCTTATATAAGAATGTCCCTATAGTTAATCATAGTTAATCATTTGTGTTTTCATTAAGCAGTATTAAAGCTTTTAGAAGATGCACACATACTGTGATTTAAGGAGTCCTGGCAATTACAATAGAAAAAAGAAGCTGATTCGTGTAGAATGTCTTGAAATTTTGACACTGGTAATTTTGGCAAGAACATTATTAATGTTAAGATTTGTATATAACCAATGAGAACACATGGACACAGGGAGGGGAATATCACACACCAGAGCCTGTCGGGGGGG
>NW_012114555.1:223859-259812 GCF_000951035.1 Colobus angolensis palliatus | reverse complement strand
ATTCTCCAAACAGAGAGAAATAAGTGCAAACATCATTTACCTGGTTTCAACCTGTCCAGGTTGAAAATGGGTTATAGCCTAATATGAGATACATAAAAAAAAAAAAAAAAAAAAAAAAAAAAAAAAAAAAAAAAAATCAGAATGAGGGTGATACATGATCCCAAAACAGAAGTAAACAGTTTTGGGACAGAAAAGATTCTGAAAAACTTGATCCCAATGGTTCATCCTTGAATTGTATCACTGCCCCTACCCCTCCCTCATACATATACCATGTCCCCTTCATGATTCTGAGAAATTTTGAAGACAAGAGTCAAGGGGGTTCACAAATGACACTAAGACCTTCATGTTACCAAGAATGATTAGTATATCAGCCTGGAGAAGCACTTGCTACAGGTTAGGCAAATTAGAGTCCCCTATAGAAGATGATCAAAATAGAGAGAAGGAATGAAATTAACATATTATTCAATAAACCTTCCTTATGTCTCATCTGCCTAAATAAAAGTCTTGGGAATATGTTTATAACTAACCATCATGCAAGTTCTTTCATCCCAAGATATTTTCTCACTATATTAACTGTATGTACTCCCCTACACACACATATATCCCTAAAACTTTTTAAACTCTTCTACATTATATGCTAGAAATTGTGCTAAGCATTTTACAAATATAAATTCACCCTATTTGTACATTTAGAAAGGTAAGATACAAGATTATCTTTAATCAATATTGACAAAATTTATCTTCTTTTTAACTATATTGACTAAATAGTTAAGAGTTCAAAGATGAATTATGATAAAGAGTGTTTAGCAAAATGTTTGCACATAAAATACTTTGAACTCACTAGCAATGAAGCGAATATTATAACCAGAAGACTCTCAGGAAATTTAATCAAGAATGGAGGATACTAAGTGATGTACGAAACTGCTTATTCTATTTAAACATCAAAACTCCACGTGAATCTTGGAAGTATACCTCTGCGCCTTAAATGAAAACACAGTTTTGACACTATGTATTGCCTCTTGAGAGCAAACTCTGCTCAATTCATAAGTGAATCATGAATTACCCAATTCTTTCTCCCATGGGCTTCTCTCAGGGTGCCCCTTGGTTTCACTTTATTACATACAAACATAGTATTACCTTCTATGATGCAATACTTTCTTATACAGAGTAATATATCATTTAGATTACTCTTTAGGCCATCGTTTTGAAAGTTACAGTTTTCTGAGCTAACAATTATAGCTATATAGAAATAATAAAACCTTTTTTTTTTTCCTGAGATGGAGTCTCACTATGTTGCCCAGGCTGGAGTGCAGTGGCGCCATCTCGGCTCACTGCAACCTCGGCCTCCCAGGTTCAAGCAATTCTCCTGTTTCAGCCTCCCAAGTAGCTGGGACTACAGGTGCATGCCACCATGCCCAGCTAATTTTTTGTATTTTTAGTAGAGACTTGGTTTCACTGTGTTAGCCAGGCTGGTCTCCATCTCCTGACCTTGTGATCTGCCCGCCTGGGCCTCCCATAGTGCTAGTATTACAGACTTGAGCCACTGTGCCTGGCCAGTAAAATCTTTCTTAATTAAACAGACTTATATTGTACAACTATAATAGAATATGTGATATCTAAATTCAAAGGGTGAGAGAATTATATAAGTTATTGTATATGCCTAAACTTATGTACCAAAATGTACTATGTACATGCATACATCTAAGTGTACTAGGCTTTCATCTGGAGTCCCTTTTAGATTTCTGCAGCTGCTTTGTTCCTTTCTCTAGATCCCTTATATTTATAAAAATATATTTATATAAATTCAAAAAATCTTATTATATATAGTTACACCTATTTGATATGTATTTATATATGTATTACAGTGATGTATTTCTGATGAATGTTTTCTAACAACAACAAACATGTGGAATATAACTTATACAAAAAACATTTTGGATGACATAACAACTCAAAAGTAATCATTTCCCACACCAATGACCTGTCTCTACTTCTAATATAAATAAGGCATCAAGAAGTATGCTTTCTTAAATATGTTCCCCTTCAGCTGACAGTTTATTGGCTACCAAGACCTATGAGAAGGAGCAAATATACATTTCTTTATTTAGAATATTGACCCTTGGGAGAGGTATATTTCAACGGCCATTTCTTTTCAGGCTTGAGCGGTTAAGCTTTTAACTATGTAATTCTACAGAGATCATTTCTTCCAATTTTCTTTAATTTTCAGTTAAGTAATCTGTGACCTACTATACCTATTCATTTGGAGAGGATTACAATGCAATTTCAATTTCCACTGCAGTCTCTGACCCTTATGTACTGGATCATAAGTATCTCATCCAATTGCATTTGTGAGCCAAGAACACTTTCTACTTATTTGGGGATGCTTCCTTCTTTTTATTATTTCCCGAGGATAAGACAGACTTAATGAATGGAAGACCAGCTGTGTGGGCGGATAATAACTTCTAAGGCAGGTTTGCACCCAAGTGCTGTAGAAAGACCATCATACACTGGCGATGATGTGAAACGTGAGTTTAGGGACTATTGTTTAATCCACTGCTCTTTTGAATACATCGACGTTTTAGTGTAGTAGGGAAGCTGAGAAGCTAGCAATATTTCATTATTTCTCAAATAAATCAATTCAAAAGATCGTTACCAAAATAGTAAAATTCCACATATTTTCAATATCTGCCAAGTACTAAAACCCAGAGTCATCGTGTCATAAAAAAATAGCAATATATCGGAATCCTTTTTGAAGTCTTCAGTGCCCAAAATATGGAAGAGATCAGTCAACAGAAATGCATTAAGAGGAAGAATAATAGGATTTATGGATCTACTTTTAGTTTTATTTTGTTTTTGCATTTTCATAACTTTATTGATATGTAGATATTGCTTTTAAATATGCTATATTTTAGCTTATATTTAGAATACATTTCCGGCAAATGAAAATGCACAATGGTAAGTAAAGTTACCAGTACAGATTGACCGTTGAAATCCCAATGAGGGTTCCAGGAGAGTGAGCCCTTTGAAAACTCTTTTGTTATGATGGAACCAGGAAAGTCACAAACATGGCGAGTAGTATGTTCCGTGAAAAGATGTCCCATGTGTCCAAATGTCTGGAGACAGTGCATGGTCTGTTTTCCAGAAAAACAACAGCAGTTTTGAATATGATTCAACAATCCTAGTGAACTTCTATATTCAAAGAAATAGAAATCAGTATATTGACATGACAACTACACTTCCATGTTCATTGCAGCAGTATTCACAATAGCCAAGATATGAAGTCAACCTAAGTTGATTATCAACATATCAACAGACGAATGGATAATGCAAATGTGGGTTATAACACAAAGAAATGCTATTTAGCCTTAACAAAGAAGAAATTATTGTCATTTGTAGCAACATAGACAGATCTAGATAACATTACACTAAATGAAATAAACCAGGAACAGAGAGACAAGTATTGTATCATCTCACTTATAATGAGGAATCTAAAAAAAGCAGAAATCGTAGAATCAGAGAGCAGAATGGTGGTTACTAGAGGCAGGGGCTGGGAGACATGAACAGGGAAAGGGGAGATGTTAATCAAAGGATACAAAGTTTCCTTTAGACAGGAGAAGTGAGTTCTAGTGATCTACTGCACAGCTTAGTGCCTACAGTTAATAATAATGCATTACATATTTGAAAATTGTTAATAGGTTTTAAATGTTCTCACCAAAAATGAATGATAAACATATGAGGTGATAATGTGTTAATTAGCTACATTCATCATTCCACAGTGTATACATATATCAACACATCACATTTTGCCCCATAAATATATAGAATTATTATTTGTCAATTAAAATAAAAAAAATTTGAAGGGTGTGCTTAAATTTCTTTATTCTGCGATATACTACCTGTTTGATCTTTGTCCAGTCACCCTGCCTCACTGTACCATGGTTCTCCTCTCCAAAAAATAAAATGCTAACCAATTAAAGAGAAGCCAGAGAAAAGCAAATAGAAGCAAATTAAAGTGTATTGCATATACATAGTTAAATTATGAATTATCTATTTATATGTGAAAAGGACCCTCCGACATGCACTCGTATTTTTAATATAAAACATAGCCTAGTGTTCCCCCTTGGAATTATAATCATGTGCCCTTTCGAAATCATATGTTAGAAAATAATTTTGCTCTGAAAATGTTCCATTTTTTAAAAAATTTTTATGGAGTTCTGGACTACTTGGTAATTCCACCTATCATTTGGCAGATTACTTATCTGTGACCTATTGTACCTATTCATTTGGTGGACAAAATCAGTAGACTCTTTAAGTGCAGTAAGATTAGTGATGACTTTGTTTGTCATCACAAACTAAGATTTGTCATCACAAACCAAGATTGTTTTCAGGACAGTAAGTTCCACACTTAGATTTCAGTGGAATTTGATTTGTAAGAACAAATCAGTGCTTTGGAAATGTCATGTTCTTATTTTAATGAGTTTATAATTAAGCAGAACAGAGGTTGTTTTCTTTGCAGAATCCCACCCACAAGAATTCTATTGATTTATTGTTTAATTATATGAAATAGCACGTCAGGGTGAAGGTAAAGCAGAAAACAAATTATGATCTAATCTAAGATGTAGATCTATATTAGAATGAGACTGCTGACCTGTGAAATACATTCAAATAGTATTTACAAAAATCATTCCTATTGTCAAAATGATGAAAAGACATTTTCTCTGGGTGTTGCAGTGGGGACTGAGATAGCAGAAGTCTCCAAAGGTAATTGTGAACTTAAAATGCTAAAATACTTTCCACATATTTGCATTACAAAGTGTATTTTTCATTTTAGAAAGAATAATTTAAGTCCTTCAAAGTTTATTATTATTATTTATAGAGAATATAGATTCTGAGACAACAGTGTTGAATGTAGAAGAACTACTGAAATTAAATGCAAGAATATTGAAGATTACGGCTGAGCCTCTTTATAGTTGCAAATGTTATTGCTTTCACTAAAATTACTTTGAGATTGTTATGTTGCCATGAACTTTATTCAAGTGGCAAGTTTTCTCACCCAAAGTATGTTCATCTTTCTCATTTGAAAAAATATCCACATATAGAACAGGTATTTACAATCATGAAGCAAAAAATTTGTTATTATACTTTAATTATTATACCAGGTCCTATAGATAGCATCCAATGATGTAGCATCATTCAGTACTACTTTATATAAGACCTGGCATAATTACACATAGGAATTAGAATTTTAAAGTGAACAAAACAATTCCTTTTTTATAAAAGCTAAAAATGGCATTTTAAATGTCATTAACATAAATTAACATATATGCAGGGTATTGTAAGACTGCCAAGAAGGACTCCACAAAGAAGAGGCAATTATTTTTATATAAGTGGTCACTTATTTTCATAATAATAATTAATCACATACAATCATCAGCTTCATATGATGTCCGTTTGTGGAACAGCATGATCAGAACATGAAATGTGTGCTAAAGGTAGAATAATATTGGAAATCTAGAGTAGTACTCAGTTGGGGAGAACCTTGAAGGTCAAACTAAGCCACTGGATTATTTTTGCCTTCTTGAGAAACACAAAAATTTTCTGTTTACTCTTTCTACCTCTCTGGGAAATGGCCTGTGTAAAGAATGCTTAAGAAGTTTGATCTGAAAATACATCTAGAATAGTCCTAACTGGACTGTTCTCAGTTACCTTACTTGGAGATTCCATATGATCTCAAAAGCATTTCAATGATGAAAGGTCTAAAATAACACATGCCAGAGAACAGGCATGTTAGGAAATGACTCAGAATGTCCCACAACTGATAATGAGGAAGAGGTAGATCACAGGCTAGGCTAGGCAAAATTTTCTGAGGGGTGTGTGGGCAACTATTACGTTTTGTTTTTATTGTGGGGTGTGTGTGTGTATATGTGTGTGTGTGTGTGTGTGTGTGTGTGTGTGTGTGTGTTTATATAGTTACTGGAGCACAGGCAAGGGCATACATACTCTGGGGAAAAAAATCTTCCAAACACTTTTTACAAGGTCGACAGTATTCTCATGCCATAACTAGATAAGGATACTATAAGAAAAGAAAATTACAGACCAATAGGCCTAATTAATGTAAATGCAAAAACTCAAAAAAATATAAACAAATCAAATACAGTTTCACTTTGAAAGGATTATACATCATGATCAAGTAAAATGTACCCTTTGGATACAAGGATGTTCAACATGTGCAAATCAAAAAATGTGCTACACCATGTTAACAGGATGAAAAATAAAGAGCAAATGATAATCTTAATGTATTTGATAATATTTAACGGCTTTTCATAACAAAAAAATTTCAACAAATTATGTATGCAAACAACGTACCTCAACGTAAGTGCCATATACCACATATAATAAGCCAACAGCCAACACCAAATTTAATGATAAAAATCTGAAAGTTTTTCATCTACGATGAGGAACAAAATTAAGAGGCTCACACTTTCTACTTCTATTCAATAGATTATTGGAAGTCCTACCCAGTGTAATTATGCAAGAAAAAGAAATAAAAGTCTTTTGAATCAGATAAGAAGTAAAATGGACTCTTTGCAGATGACATCATCTTATTTATAGAGAACCATACAGACTATTAGAAAAAACTCTTAAAGTTAATAAACAAAAATTAATTAAAATTGCCTAATACAAAGTCTATATTAAAAAACCAATTGCATTTCTATACTGTAACAAACTATTCAAAAAAGAAATTAAGAAAACAGGCCGGGCGCGGTGGCTCAAGCCTGTAATCCCAGCACTTTGGGAGGCCGAGACGGGCGGATCACGAGGTCAGGAGATCCAGACCATCCTGGCTAACACGGTGAAACCCCGTCTCTACTAAAAATACAAAAAAACTAGCCGGGCGAGGTGGCGGGCGTCTGTAGTCCCAGCTACTGGGGAGGCTGAGGGAGGAGAATGGCATAAACCCAGGGGGCGGAGCTTGCAGTGAGCTGAGATCCGGCCACTGCACTCCAGTCCGGGCGACAGAGCGAGACTCCGCCTCAAAAAAAAAAAAAAAAAAGAAATTAAGAAAACAATCTCATTGATAATAACATTAAAAATAATAAAATGCTTAAGAATAAATATAAGTGAGGAAGTAAAAGACCTGTACACTGAAAACATAAGAAATACATGGAAAAAATGAAAAAGACTGAAATAAATTAAAAAAATCTTATGTTCATGTACAGGAATAATTAATACTGCTGAAATGCCAATAATAACAAAGTGATTATGTTGTCAAGAAAACTGTATTCTACCATTAATACTGTGTATAAACAATTGTAGGAACATAGAACACATTTATTTTATCAAATTACTGATTTAAATAAACCATTTATAGTATCTTATAACTTTGAATCCTAAAATTCTAGTGTATTATGCCTACATTGCATCTTAAAATTCATTTTGGCAAAATAGGGTTTGAAAATAAATGCATATCTGAGCTAGAATGACTGGCATTTTGTCATATTTCCAGATGTAGTTTACCTGCTACAGTGGGTTCCTAGTGTTATTTCCATTTCATGTATAATCGCTTGCATTGGGATCTAGGGACACATTCTCAACTGACTTGTTACTGAAACAAGATCAGAGAACCATCTACAGATATGTAGTATTCCAAGAATGTGCATTCTTCTCTTTTGTTGTTTTTTATTTGAACTGGAACTCTGACCAATGTACAAAATATGAATTAAAGATGGAATCATTAGAAAAGAGAATGAGATAAAAAGAGATAACAAAAGGAATATAAGTTTGCATGACCTTCAACTCAGAGGATACAATATGCAGTTTGCAAAGGAGATTAATACATTATCTCGTGATGTTATTGGCATTACTGACTTAGCCTGTACTAAATAACCTTCAGATAATCAAATTACAACATTTTATCTGCAATATCTTCAAGAAACTTAAGAAAAGAGGGAGCTTTAGCATACTTATGTCTAAGGTCAAACAGTTCCATTTGAATTTTGAAGAAAACAGTATGAGTGCGGTAATTGTCTTATCTTAGGGAATAACATGTGAAAGACAGTTTACATTACGTATTTTTGATAAACTATAATAAAAATTCCACTGAATTTTCATGTCTGACAAACCCACATAAATGCCAAAGAAACCAGTTATTATTAATTTGCCCTGTTGTGAAACGATGCCTATAAATTTAATCTCAGATAAAAACATTTAGTGAGAATATTATTAGCTTTGAGAAGTCTAGTGTCCTACAGACTCCTCACAGTGAGTTATCAGCTGTGTGTTAAGTCAGCTTTACCACAGAGAATGCTAAACATATAAATTAGTACTTAGTATGAAGGACAATGTTAGATTAAAATAATAGTGTGAAATCTGTTCTATTTTAAAACATTAAATAAAATTATACTTAATATATCCTTAAAATAGAAACTCTTGATTTGCTTTCGTTTGAAAACAATTATTATAGTCTCTCATTTACTGCTTTTTTTGAGTGCACAAATATTCACTCATTCATTCAAAAAATAAGTACTGATTGGATGCCAGTACAGCAATAAACATTTAGTAAAATAGTCTCCAAGTTAGAGGATATTACATTCTAGTGTGAGAAAAGAGATAATAAATACATATGCACTTACATATTGAATATGTCAGTCTGTTATAAGTTTCATGTACAAGAATAACACAGGGTAAAGGGAAAGAGGCGAATATCAGGAGGAATGGTATTTTATATAGTATAGTCACACAAGTTTTTTCTGATGAGATATCATTTGAGTAAATACACAGAAGAAAAATAAAAGTGCTAGTTCTGCAGATATCTGGGGAAGAATTTTCAGGAAAAAAAATTCTGAGGTATGGGGCATTTAGCATGTTCAAGCAATGGCAATAAAGTCAACAGCTGAAATTAAATGAGTGAGAGGAAGATAAATGCGGAGTAGTTGAGACAGGTAACAATAATGCCAATATACCAATGGTCTTATAAACCAGAGAAAAGGTCTTTCTTTAGTACACAGATATCGGATTCTGGATACATTTATAACTTTAAAGATTGTATGTGGATAGTGAGGTTTGAAATAGATTATTTAAGGATGATTCCAAGGTTTTTTGTTTAAAGCAACTGGTGACATGTAATTGCCATATAGTAAAGTGAGGAGAATTATTGGAAAACTAATTAGGAAAGTTATTGAGTTCGGCTTTTTTTTTTTTTTTTTTTTTTTTTTTTTGCAAAGAAGCGGCACAATTTTACATTCCTACCAGCAATGTATGAAGGTTCCAGTTTCTCTAGATTGTCACCAACAATTGCTACTATCTGCCTTTTAAAAAATTTTTGGTTTCAGGGATACATGTGTAGGTTTGATATATAGCTCAATTGTGTGTCACAGGGATGTGATGTACAGATTGTTTCATCACCCAGGAAATGAGCATAGGACTCAATACCTAGTTTCTCAATCCTCTCCCTCCACTCACCCTGCACCTTCAAGCCAGCCCAGTGTCTGCTGTTTCCTTCTTTGTGTCCATGTGGGCTCAATGTTTAGTTCCCATTTGTAAGTGAGAATGTGTGGTATTTGCTTATCTGTTCCTGTATTAGTTCACTTAGGGTAATCGCCTGCAGTTTTATTTGTGTCGCTGCAAAGAACATGATCTCATGCCTTTTTATGATTGCATAATATTTCATGGTGTATATGTACCACATTTTCTTTAACCAATTCACCTCTGATGGGCATTTAGGTTTATTCCAGGTCTTTGCTATTGTAAATAGTACTGTGATAAGCATGTGAACATGTGTCTTTGTGGTGGAATGATTTATATTTCTTTGGGTATATACCCAATAATGGGATGACTGGGTCTAATGGTAATTCTGTTTTAAGTTCTTTGAGAAATCACCACACCACTTTCCACAATGCCTGAACTAACTTACATTCCCACCAGCAGTGTATAAGCATTCTCGTTTCTCTGCATCCTTGTCAACATTTGTTATTTTTGACCTTTTAGTAATAGCCATTTTGACTAGTGTGAGATGGTTCTCATTGTGGTTATGATTTGCATTCCTCTAATGATTAGTGATATTGAGTATTTTCTCATATGCTGCTTGGCAGCATGTATATCTTCTTTTGAAAAGTGTCATGTTCTTTGCCCAGTTTTAAATGTTTTAAATGAGGTTGTTTGGTTTTCGTGCTTGTTAATTTGTTTAAGTTCCTTATATATTCTGGATGTTAGACCTTTGTTGGATGCATAGTTTGCAAATATTTTATCCTATTCTGTAAGCTGGTTGTTTACTTGATAGTTTCTTTTGCTGTGCAGAAGCTCTTCAGTATAATTAAGTCCCAACTGTCAGTTTTTATCTTGTTGCAATCACTTTTAATGCTTTTGTCATGGATTCTTTGTCAGGGCCTATGTCCAGAATGGTATTTCCTAGGTGACATTCCAGGGTTGTTTCTACAGTTTTAGGTTTTACATTTTGAGTTAATTTTTGTGTATGGTGTAAGAAACGAGTCCAATCTGAATCTTCTGCATATGTCTAGCTAGTTATCCCAGCACCATTTCTTGAATGAGGATTCCTTTCCCCATTTCTGGTCTTTGTCAGTTTTGTCAAAGATCAGATGCTTGTAGTTGTGTGACACTATTTTGGGGTTCTCTATTCTGTTTCATTGATCTTTGTGTCTTTTTGTGTACCACTGCTCTGCTGTTTTGGTTACTGTATCCTTGTATAGTCAAAGTCAGCTGATGTTATGCCTCCAGTTTTGTTTATTTTGCCTAAGATTCCCTTTGCTATTTAGGATCTTTTTTGATTCCATATGAATTTTAAAATAGTCTTTTTCTAATTTTGTGAAGAATGACATTGTTGTTTGAGAGAAATAGCACTGAATCTATAAATCGCTTTGTGAAGTGTGGCCATTTTAACAATATTGCTTCTTCCTATCCATGCACATAAAATATTTTTCCATTTGTGTGTGTCATTTCTGATTTATTTGAGCAGTGTTTTGTAATTCTCATAGTAAAGATCTTTTACCTTTCTGGTTAGCTGTATTACTAGGTATTTTCTTATTTTTGTGATGATTGTGAATGGGATTGTGTTCTTGATTTGGCTCTCAGCTTGGATGTTGTTGGTTTATAGAAGTGATACTGATTTTTTTACAGTGATTTTGATTCCTGAAACTTTGCTGAAGTTTCTATCAGATCTATAAGTTTTGGGGCAGAAACTATGGGGTTTTCTAGGTATAGAATTATATCACCTGCAAACAGAAATAGTTTGACTTCCTCTCCTCCTATTTGGATGCCTTTTATTTCTTTCTCTTACCTGTTTTCTCTAGCGAGGACTTCCAGTACTGTGAGCCTTTCATGTCTTTCTGGTCTATAGATTTTATTATAAGTCACCTCCAGTAGGTCGATAGACAATTTCTCTCACACTAAATTCCACATGTACACATCTAGGAAACATTACCACAACTTACTGTCTTCAAAGCCATAATGTTAATCTTGACTCCAGTAGTCTGGGATGGTTAGAAATATTGATCGTTCAACATATGTATGTTGGAAGTCATGGACATCAGAAAGTTGATAAGTCTCAGCAGAAGAGAGAACCCAAAACATTGCCTCCTGGTGTGTTATATTAGAGGAGAAATTGTTTCTTTGACAGATATAATCTTGTGTCAAAATGTACTTCTTAGGAATGATTGAGATATATCACATTGCTCTCTGTGGAATTCCTTTGCTAAATGAGGGCAATGAAATCCTCCAAGTTCTCAGCAGCCAGACAGATGTTTGTCTTTTCTAGATTACCCTAGCTGCCAATGAATGCCAAAAGTGCTGGGAGAAAAGACATTCTACTGAAAATATCTTTCATTAGATTTGTGGAAGTATCTAAATTTTTTGATCTCTCAGTTATTTTGGATCCTGAATCTTTACCTCTGACTACAGTGCCAATTGAAGAGTCTGGAAAAAATAATTTTAGGAGAAAAATTTGTTGCAAAGATTAAAATATGAATATGTTCAAGAAGGTACCTGATAAGTCCATGGAATATACATATATTCTGGTTCACAAAGAAAAAATGGCAGAAGGGGGTGCCTTCATTATTTCAGAGACCATTGTAAATAAGAACACCCAATTGACTGTTTAAGTACATGTACTATCCATATCGTCAATAATTTTAAACTAAAATATGCAAAATTTTCACACTTTAGGCTATAATTAAATGTTTCAGTTACTAAATGGAGAGGCAATAGAGGTAAACATCAAGACAACTTAAGACATTATTCATTTATGTGGGGCCTCATAATTTATAATACATGTGTTCACATTTTGTATCATTTAAGTTTCATAAATGATAGATTAACCCCAATTTGAGATTCAGGGAGGGTAAGCAAGTTTCAGGTTTCAGAAAGTAATAAATAATAGGTAGAAGATGCTGAATTGGGTCCTAGCATAGAGAAACTCCAAATCTTACATTGATTCAAGTACTGCACAATTCTTTCCAAATGGAGAAATATGTTGATTGACCACATTTAGCATGTCAAATTTCCATGTCTTGTCAAGACACACCATAATGTTTTAGTCATTCCTTACTTTTATGAATTTGCATGTGATTTCTAGAGGTTGAAATATAAATTTGATAAACTTTATATTCTATGTTACACAAAGTGTCTTAGCTTAATGTCTGTTGCTATAACAGAAAGCTTGGAATTGGGTAATTTATATTAAACAGACATTTATCGAGCTCACAGTCCTGGAGCAAAGAAGTTCAGGAGCATGGTGCTAGGCGAAGGAGGGCTTTCTTGTTCTGTCATAACAAGGAGAAAGGGCAAGTGAGTGTGCAAGCCAGAAAGGGCGAACTTGCTCTTATAACAAATCCAATCTTGTGATAGGTAATCCACTCTAAAAATAACAACACTAATCTATTCTTAAGGGCTCCACCTTCATGACCCAATCATTTCTAATTAGGCCCCACCGCTGAACCCTCTTACGTTGCAGATTGTTTCTCAAACTTGAATTTTTGGGGGCCACATTCAAACCATAGCACAAAGGTATCCAGTTTCTCCAATATTTGAGTCATACTGAGATAAAATTTGTAATATATTTTTCAATTAATCATAAAAAGAATGTAATAATGAATGATGTTTTGCTTGAATAAACTATTCATGTATACTTTAAAAATGTCATGGTCTTCCTCAAAAGCTTGCTATTACACTCTATCTAGACTTGAATGAGACAAAAGAAAAGCAAAATGGGTCCTCCTTTGTGAAAAGACAAGGCGAAAGAAGAAGAGAGTTGATTGCATCATGAAAAGGTGGTATCAGAGTTTTTAAATATAACTGACAAAATCTGAATGCCTGTCTAGATTTGAGTAGGCTGAATAGAATCTTTGCCTAGCAGGAGCACTTTATGTTCAAGCATAACTTTTCTTAAAATTTGAGGAAAGATAAAAAAATGTATTCATAATTGAGTATTTGGGTAATGATTTTTAAATATATACATAGTGTTAACTTTTCTGTAAACTTATCTAAAATATAATGTCAAATTTTTTGAACTTTGTGCTACTTAGGGACATACAAAGATAAGTTTCTTCTTTCTCTATGACACCAATACAATTTATGATTGTCTTTAAATTTACATTGCCCAGCTGCGTTGGTTACCAACTATCTTGTAGGCAAGTTTATCTAAACTGTTCCAATCCCACTTGCAATTTTTCGTTTTGAATATTTTCAACCAAACCACTTAAAATTAAAAAAAATCATACTGTCAAAATAATAATAATCAGCATGTTTGCTAAGTCCTTGTTTATGTTGATTCCAAATAGCATCTTCTTATAATACAAATATTCTTTACTTCAGGAGGCACATGACTGATGGCTGATCCAATGTCACTGAATTCTCCTGGTCCAGGGGTAGGCACCTGAATTTCCAACTTACTTGAGAAAGCCAGAAAAAAATAGCCTGGGCATAACCTGAAGAAATTAACTTTGAGAAATTTCTCTCTCCCAGCTTCTACCTGGCTCCAGCTTTCAAATCAAAATCAGTTCCTGACTGTTCCATCTCACTGCCAAACTATTATATAAGGAGTAGAGGTTCTGGGACAATTACATTGCATCCTTATAAGACTAAGTCAGAGGAGCATGTGTCTGATTACAGTCTATCTTAGTGCTGGCTGCTATAACAAACTATATTGGACTGGATAATTTATAAACAACAGAAATTTATTGTTCACAGTTTTGGAGCCTGGGAAATTCAAGACCAGCAAATTGTCTGGTGAGAGCCTGTCCCTCATAGATGACGCCTATGTGTCCTCACATGACAGAAGGGGCAAACAAGCTCCCTTGGGCTTCTTTTACAAGGACATTAGTCTCATTCACAAGGGTGGACCTCTTATGACCTAATTATCCCTCAAAGGCTTAAATCTCAATACTACCACATTGGGAATAGGGTTTCCATGTAAGAATTTTGTGGAGACACAAACATTCAGACCATAGCATTTTATCTAAGTTCAATTTTTGTTTTACTGGTTGAGACAAAAGATACCTAACACAAGAAAGAAAAGGATTTAAACTGTATGGAGTTATCATTGAATCTTTTAAATTTTTTACTTTCAAACATAAGATACTTAGTAGCTGACTACAAGTATGCTATTAATTTTATTTACTTTTGAGTAAGTGATAGTAAACACAGTAACATTTGCAAAATTGCCAGTAAACAGATGCCAGTTGAATTTTTTTGCTATCTTATCTTCTCAAGTTGAAGTAAATTAAGATACCATATAGAGCAGTGCTTCTTAACCTAATTGAAGTAGAAACTATTTTTTTATTTGTTTTCTTCTTTAATTCCCAATTTTCCTTTTTTTTTTTTTTTTGTAGAGTACAGAGAGAGAGAGAGAGAGAGAAGAGATAATGTGCATGTGCTTCAATTTTACACTGAAATCATTCTAGAAACTTCTAGATGCTGCCTCTCAAATTTTGTACTAATTGCGTGACAGGCTAGTAACAGTTTGTTGACTGAAATTTGTAATATTAGAAATAATGCCAGAGAATATTGTATTAAAAACTATTTGCTCTAAAACTTTTCCCTCCAATAGGTCTATGATACCTTGAAATTCTCTAGTGAAGGCTTGAGTCTTATTTGTTGTATCCATAACTTAAATCAAAAACTGCCTGAGACATAGTAAGTTATTAAAAACTATTATACCTTGAATATATAAATTAAAAAATCAAAGTAGTTTCAAAACACTCAAGAATCCTGAACTTCCCTGTCTTAGGAGAACCAGTAAAAGTAGAATCAGATACTATGGTATTATAAAAATGACAACAACAACAAAAAGTGCATATATTTAACTTCTTACCTCAAATTGTGTATACCTCAGGAATACTTGGAGTTGAATTAAAACAGCTTCCAGCTTTTAAAGGTCATTTGTAGATGAAGTGGGTTAAGCTAGACTGTGAAAATGGAAGGGCCTTAGGTTAATCAAGCCTGTGTTAATTCCAACAGCAGACACTCTTGGACACTGAACTTTGTCCTGTCGAAGTTTCCTTTTGGATAGAACAATTTCCTTTTCTTTCAAATGGGCACACTGATACTTACCTTGTGTATTAACCTGCTAGGGCTGCCATATTAGAACAACACTTTTTGTTTTTCCTCTGTCCATGTGCAATCATGTTTGTCTCTCTCATCTTTTAAGCATACAAATCTTATTAGATTAAGACCTTATCTAAAAAATCTAATTTAACATTAGTTACCTTCATAAAGACCTTGTCACTAAATACAGTCAAATTGTGGATTACAGCTTCAATTTATGAATTTTGGAGACGACTTTCAATATAGTTCACAACACTTTGGTAAAATTATTGTGAAAAGTTGCAGATAATCCATAAGAAGCATGTTTCATAGTATTCACTGCATATTGACCTGTCATTAAGTTATTACCATTACTAATGAAATGTATTGTTACGCTATGTATTGGTTGTTAACCAACTGCAAAGTGATGCATTATGTATTTGCAAATTTCCCTAAAAACAAATACAATTAAATGAGAGTTTTAATAAAGTAGAAAAATGTAAGTTTTTTCAAAAAGGAGTAATATCTATGTTTACTGTAAGGCTAGATGAGAGTTGAGTACATTATAGAAGAACATTAATGACACTAATGATAACAGCAATAGTTTAAATTGGCAGATTTTAAAGGATAAAGTGATGGTCTAGGTTATCTGATCTCACAGTTAATGACATTGACATCTTAACCTCACCTTAGCTTAACACAGTAGTAAGTATCCAGACACGCTGGAGATTTAATTTTTACCAAGTTTTTTTTCAGAAACAATCATGATTACTAATCGACAATCATATTTTAATAGTGTCTTCCTAGTGGTTTTCTTATGCAGCATGAATAATTTCATACCATCTGTATTACTCGACTTTCATAACAAACTTCTGCCAATGAATTGAAAACTAAATGTGCTAATCTATTCACTGCACTGAGCTCATGCATAAAATACAAGAGAATGTTTGAGAAGTTATCTATGTATTTGCATAGGCTTTACATTTTTTCTTTCATTCTTTCTTAAGGCTCTTTACTCTGTCGCTTTCCCCACCAACCACCAACATGGCAAGTAGCTGCCTGGGCTTCTAGCTGATTCCATTTGTGGACCCTCTGTTTCAAATTATTTTTGACTCATGAGTGGAAGGAAAACGTAATGGTTTGCCCCATCCTCTGCCCTGGAATAAATGTTTGTGCTTTGGGAAACTTTGCACCACTCTGGCAATTTCCTGTTTCTTCACTCAATATAGGATTCTAATCGCAAAGGCCAAAAGCTAACACCAAGTATCCTAGCAGAGTGGTGAGTGAGTAATGAAAAAATTACTTATCAATATATATAATAGTTACTATTCAGGGCTATATTAGTTCTTTCCTATTTTGAGTACTAAATTGACATAGCATTAAGATGAAAGCTGTGATTGTCTCAAAATGTGTTTATTATTAGATTTTGAAATGATAAATCTCCCTCTTTCCTGAGGTAGAACATGCTTCCAGTGCATCTGTAGTGTTCTCAAAAAGCAGGAAGACAATGCTTAGAATGAACAGTGTTTATAGCTCTAAAGCTCCTTTGAACTGTAAAGTACAAAGGATAGATATTATGATCTAGTGATAAAAGGATCAAGTTCAGGGCTTCACCCAAAGGATTTGGGGCGTAGAACTTATAGAAACATAAACTGAAGGATGCAGCCAAACAATGTTAGGAGTGAGCTAAGTACAGAAAATTCCCTTGTGCAGAATGTCTTCTGCTGATTTTGTCCACTCACTTTGCAGTTGTAATCTCTTCTTACCCACTCCCTGTGCAATAAAAAAACCTTTCCCCCATAGTGATTCTATTCCAAGTGATTCAAAGTGTTTAGCATCAAGCAGATACAGCTCAAATCCCAGCTATTTCCCTGACTACCTGGGTGACTTTGGGCAAGTTTTGTTTATCTTTTCAGAGTTCAAGTATTCCTAACTTGTACAATTGTGATGATGATAGGATTTCTCTTGTAGTATGGTAACAGGATCAAATGGGTCACTATATGGAAAGTATTTACAACTTTCTTAGCACATAGTAGGTACCAAATAGTGTCCATAAATATCTGCTATTTTCATGTGGAGAGAAACACATAACTGTTTTTTTTTTCTTTTCTTTTTTTTTTTTTTTAAGACATTAGCCTTTCTTTGGTCACCTGGATCTAAGCTGTCTTGGTTCAATGGCTTTGTTTTTCACCAGCAGGTCACTGCATATTCCTTTTGCCACAGAGTATACAATTACTATGAACACTGGTTTATGACTTCCCTGGGCAGTTGGAATCAAGCTGCAAGATGAGCGTATCTGATAGATAACAGTCACTTTCATTACAACAACAGTCTCTCACTTATATAAGCTCAGATAAATGTCACTAGCACCTATTCAAAGTTCCCATTAAAAGGGGAAGCAGCAATAGTAAGCTCTCCTGGTGAACATTCTCAAGTGGTTCCAGCTATACCTGACCCCTGCAGGTCTCCCCATAGACAATAGAACCTATCATGCCACAGGCAGCAATAAACTTTCTGCCTGAGATCACAAATGTGTTTCCTATTTCTTCAAGACCTTTGCTGACTCATTGTGATCATCATCATTATCATCTTTACCATCACCATTATCATCATTAGCAGCAGCAGTAGCAGGAGCAAAACCACCATCACCATTGGTACACTGTAAAAAATGTCCTATACATTGTGAAAAGAATGGAAATATGGGGCACTTTGTCTTTACCTTCTAGGTGCTTATATATTAGATGATAATAACATCATAGTAATAAGCCTTGACACGCATGACTGTAGTTCAAACAAGCTCCTGGTCCTCCATCTCCAACATGTAACTGCCCATTGAAACATTCTACTTGGCTGTCCAACAGGCAATGCAGAGCATATAAAGACAAAACTGAACACTTAACTCTTTTCCATCTCTCATTCCTGGTATCTTCTAGTTTCCTGTGTTAATAAACAACATTCCTCTGCAATTGAGTGCCCATATTCAGAACTATGGACAATCCTTAATTCCTCTACTGTTATAATATACATTGACTATATCAGGAAGTGCTATTAGCTCCAACTACAAAGTATATTTTGCCTTTGTTTAATTCCCTCCATCTCTACTACTATTACCCTAGCCTAAGTCAACATCATCTCCTGGTCTGACTCCCTGCTTACATCCTTTACTTACAACATTCCATTCATTATCTACTATGATATAATAATGCTTTTTAAAAAAGACATTACAATTCAAACATAATAAATTGCCATTACACTTAAAATAAAATCAAAATTTCTGATTTTCATTGTAAGATCTCATGACCTGGCTCTTCTTAACATATTAAATCTATATTTTAGGGGCTTCGTCTTTACTTAAAAAGTCTGGCCAGACTGGCTTCCTTTCTGTCTCTCAATTGTAGAAAGCCCATTCTCACCTCAGAGACTTTACACTTGCTGTTCCCTTTGTCTGAAATGCTTTTATCTCCTTACCACCTATCTGGATCTTTCTCTTTTTGCAGTTGTGAGCTCAGATATTACCTCAACAGGAGATCTCCAAATTCCACCTTCCTGGCTAAAGTTGTACTCCAGTATCTACCACATTGGTCATCAAAACTTGTAACTTTCTCTTCATATATTCATTTAATCTGTTTTTTTTTTGTTGTTGTTGTTGTTTGTTTGTTTATTTTTCTTTTTTTTGAGACGGAGTCTTGCTCTGTCACTCAGGCTGGAGTGCAATGGCGCGATCTAGGCTCACTGCAACCTCTGCCTCCCAGGTTCAAGTGATTCTCCTGCCCCAGGCTCCTGAGTAGCTGGGATTACAGGTATGTGCCACTATGTCTGGCTAATTTTTATATTTTTAGTAGAGATGGGGTTTCACCATATTGACCAGGCTGATCTGGAACTTCTCACCTCAGGTGATCCATCCACCTCCTTTATTCTTTATGGCAATTCTCCTCACAAGATTGTAGGCTCCATGGAGAAAGGGACTTTGTCTGTATTATTCATGGTTATATGTCCATTCTTAATATAGATAGTGCTCAGGAGACAGAAGGAAAAACAGAAGCCAAATGATGCTAATATAGGGGATTTGTCCCTCATCAATGAATATATATGTTCTTAGGACTTACATAGCAACATTGTTTCCATTAGGCAAAATCTGCTTCTTTATAAAAATATACTAATTTTTAAAAATACCCAGGGATTAGTATATTTCCTTTGACATCAGCACTTATTTTATTTCTACAGTACATTATCCACCTGAATTGAAGAAGCAGAGCAAGCCGGAAGCGGAAACACTGTAGTAAAATTAAGATCTAGACTCTAATCTTGTTTTTTTTTTCTCAACGTATTAACCCAGAGTCAATTGTTAATCTTAAAGGAAAATGTTTTTCTTCCATTGTTCCTTTGTAAAGTGGGCATGATCATGCCTGTGTTCAGAAGGAACTGATTCAGAAGTGTGAGAAGAAGACTCACAACTTATTCATATCTTAGAAGCCCCATAAAGACAAGCCTATAGTTTGATGTTTTGCAAAGAAAAGGAAAAGTGATTCCAAAACCAAAGACAGGAAAAGTGAACTTTCTCAAGCCATTCTAGGCTACTGTACTATGTGACGTTTTTCACAACATGAAAAGCTGCTTCCTCCTTTTGCATAACATCTTCGTGAGGGTATGATGGCCTTTCCGTACCAAGCTTCTTGCCTTGCAAACTAATCAGTGGTCCATGTGACAGAGCATGTAGCCAGAGAAGAGAGTTCCTACAGGGCGTCACAGTTGCCTGCCCTGAGAAATGTTGCCTGATACTGCATGAAGAGCTGGTGATTAGAAGGAGTGTTTTGTAATTGGTGACCTCCATAGTCTAAGAACTATATACAATACTCATTTTCTTGTGACGCATATAATGTCATGCAGAGGAAGAAAGAGCTTTTTTTAGACTGATCCTGAATTTCTCACTAAACTTAGTGAATGAACCTGACATGACAAAATATAACATAAAAAATTAATCAATTAAGTTAATTAAAACATAAAATAGTTAATGCTTTATTTGTGCTGGGCTGTCTTCTTAACATAGGAGGCTCAAGGGGATACAATGTTAAACAAAACACACACAGACCCTGTCCACAAGGAATTTATTAGCTAATGGCAATTTCTCAAATCATTTTCATCCAGTAGCCAAAATCCCCCAAATCCTGAATTCATCATTGTATATTTTTAAATCAAGGATAAACTTTTTAAACCTAATATTTTCAGTGATTACTTTGGTAATTTTTCTCAAATAATTCAAAATTTTCACTTATATTACAAGATTCTCCATTATCTATTCTTTCATTATACTCTTTATTTTTAAAATCTTAACAATTACTTCATAAAAACTGGCTTCCATGCACAGTATTTTCATCTTACTTGAGCAAGCAGTTTTGTGATACATTTGGTTAATTTATCACCTTCCATAAGTACTGAACTTATTTCAATCAGCCAGCAGTTATCAAAATCATCTACTGAAAACAATCCATAATAGAAGATTCTCTCTGTGAGAACCAGTCTCAGTTTTTCAAATGTTTATGTTTATTTGTTGGCATTTAAAATAGAATAAAAGGGCTCAAATTTCTGTGATAGGTTGTTGCAGTAATGACCTCCAATTTATTCATGCTGCCCTCTAGCTGTATCTTTGGGGAGAACCTTCCCACACTGACTCTGGACTTGATAAGTAACTTTCTTTGGCCAGTGGGAGAGCAGCAAGAGTAATATATGCATGCACACGAAAAGAGATGTCTCCTTACCGTTTGCTTTACCTGGTAAACAAGATGTGGCTATTCTCCTGGGAGGTAAGAAGGCACAGGCAGTAATATTCAGCATCCTCCTCCAGCTAACTTTCAGCTAGTCCCAGTTTACCTAGCAACCTCTCACAAAGCCAAGATTGAGATCCAGCCAAGATCAGCTGAGCCTGGCCTAAATCAACAGAACTGCCCTGCTGAGTACAGGGTGAGCTAAATAAATGGTTGTTTTCACAAACCACTAAATTTTGGGGTGATTTATTCTGTAACAACAGCTAATCCATAAAGTTTCCAAGAGTTTTAAGTGTGCAGATAAGAGTCTATGATGCTGGTGATTCAAAATATTCTTCAGGAAATAAAATTACTACCAGGACTACCAGGTAAACCACTTCCAGAAGCTTGAAGCTTCAAATATAATCTGATATAGTTCAGATTATGATAAAGTAAGATTTGAATATTTTATTTTTTTATATAAAACACATTCTGAAGAACACTTTTACAAATTTAACTTTTTATGTCTTTGGACAGTTTTATAGGTCAGATATAAAAGGCATTTAAAATAGTTTTTCTAATAATTTTTCTTAGTTTTAAAAAATAATATGAAGTCATTTTAAATGATGTTTAGTTTATAGTTTAGGGGATTTTTAAAATATTTCATATTAGATCTGTCCCATGACTCTGTATGAAGAAGGTTTTTGTCATTCAGAGGAGTCTTAAAACTTGGAAGTAAATTTTAGGACAAGTTTATTTCTTACATCTTCCAAATAAATCTCAAATAAACTAATAGTTTTGGTTTAGTTTTATATTTTAGGCACTAAGCAAAATAATCTTTAAACAACTTCTCAAGTATCAAAAATATCCTAATATATACAGGAAACTAAAAATAACCAGCCAATAAACGGTGGATGTTTTGTGTCTTGGACACGCTCTAGTAGGTTTTACTCTTTTAGGTATACACAGGGCACATAACATACAAACAGATGTGCAATAAATGGCTACTTAGAACAAAATACTATATTGCAGTATATATTTAATGTAAAATCTTGTGTTTTTGCTTATTACCAAATGAATTTTATCAAATTATTTATCATTGATATTCAATAATGCATAATTGCTTTCATGAGGTTTTTTTTTAAATTAATATATTTCAAAGAACATAAAGAAATACATTTTATTTAAAGAATAAATACATTCCTTTAAACCCAGCACTTTGGGAGGCTGAGGCGGGTGGATTATGAGGTCAGGAGTTTGAGAACAGCCTTGCCAATATGGTGAAATCCCGTCTCTACTGAAAAAAAGCAAAATACAAAATTTAGTGAGGTGTGGTGGCGCACCTGTAGTCCCAGCTACTTGGGAGGCTAAGGCAGGAGAATCACATGAACATGGGAGGTGGAGGTTGCAGTGAGCAGAGATTGTGCCACTGCACTTCAGCTTGGGCAACAAAGTAACACTCTGTCTCTAAATAAACAAATAAATAAATAGAATAAATACATTCTAAAACACTGCCAATTCAATGTTTTAATTAACTAGACCTAATTGTCATTGCAAATTTTTTGGCTGTATGACATAATTTGTAAAATCTACATGAGTTTTCATGGGACTATATTATGAAAATTGTGTTTTTAAGCAATTGTTTTCCTTTTACTGTATTGCTTTCCTGAAAACTTTCCTTAGAACTTGTATTCAGTCAACAAATACTTTTCACAGATTTTGCATGAAAATAGTTTGATTCCTTAACACTGAAACGCAGGGTTAGACTGATAGCACTGGGTAATGATAAATACCAGAACCAATCCCATCGTAGTTTTAGGTGATATGTCTTCCTTCGGAAAGGTACCAAACAGATTTCCTTAGAGAAACTCATACAGACTATGTTCTCATAGACTATAATTACAAATGGATTTTGTGCATAATCTCTAAAAGCTATTGCTACAAAGTTAAATGTAGAGATTGTTCATTAGATAGTTGGTAGGAAGAACTTAAAATTCATTTCTATCTTGTAAGAATTTTCGGTTTAGAATACATTGACTTTCAATTGAAAATAAAAATAGTAAGATTATATATATATATATATACAAAATAAATGGGCAAAATGGGAATACTAACATACGTATATTTAACATATGTTGATAGCCTCTTCTTTATTTGGCCATAAAAGTCACAGCTAACAGTCAAATATTTATTCTGTGCCACGTCCTGTGCTAAGTGCTTCATTCTTTTTATTTACTCAAGAAAATTAATTAACTTCATTTTATCATTCGCATTTTATAGCTTGGGTGCCCACGGTAACAAAGCTATTAGTGTATGGATCAAGATCCAAACCCTCAATGTCTAAGAAAAGCATCATACTCTTTATCTAAGTGGACTTTGTATAGATGCAATAAAATATCCATTCAAATATTTTCTAAAGTGCCAGGTCGCTTGAAGTTTATTTATACTACTATAGATTTTAAGCTGTAATTTCACTGTAGATAATGCAAAGACAATTAATAAAACCAGACAATAAGCAAATAAAGAGGCATTATTTTATTACTATGAAAGTTAATATGTCATTTGTCACTTAAACAGACATGTCTTTAATTTGCTTGGCAAAAGAGTGAGTATAAGGTCTGAATGTTTAATTTCCCTAAATTGTTCATCACATTGCAATAGATTTAATCTATTCTTCATCCAAAAAAGACCACCTACAAACAAAGCAATTACTATTTGTTGTATATACAGATAATAAAATAATTAGGTATGTCAAGCATAGGAAAGTATGTAATTTTACTGCCATTTGTAAGAGATGATTAGAGGGAACGCTCCACAGGCACTTCAGAATTAATTGAGAGGAACCAGGTACAGATTTGATTACTGGTAATGCTTTTTGGAAGAATCAGGAATTTAGAAGCTATTAATAATGATTTTAAAGATAAAGTTAGAGAAAGACGTATTACAGATGGGAAAAAAATTACTGTTTTGTAGGGAAAAGTACAGAATCACCCTTTGTGATGCTTTGAAATTCAGTCTATTTTTGGTTTGGTATAGAAGTTTGCAGAAAATAATTAACTAAAGTTACATCATAAGCAGGTTAACAAATAATGATGAAACTGAAAAAAACATTTATAATGCAAATATTATAACAACAACAATTATTAATATGGAGAAAACTACCAAAAGAGGCTGAAATTTAAGGAGACATTTTTTTGGTTTATTTTGTTTTTGTGTAATGATCTGAACAAATTCTCTTTGTAATTTAAGTAGAAATAAAAGCTTTAAAACCCTCTGAAGATATTTTAGTAGAATCCTTCAAAGTCCTCCAAAATCCATTCTTTATAGGCAGTGAGAGTATAAAAAAAAATCAGTTTTCTAACTTGAAACACCTATGATAATACTGTGGATTATTTTTAGTCAATTCTAACTCATGTTATTTTTGAGAACATAAAAGAAGTTTATTGTGTGATAAAACTGGAAACCACAAGATGTGTATTATGTCAGAATGTGATGGCAGATAAATGTCTGATAAGAATACCTATTATACAGAGAGATGGAACTGAAATATAACAGACAAGAGCCATTTAAGAAAATAAATTACATCTTATTCAACATTTTTGTGTTCTATCTCTTTGCCTCAGATATTATATGCTCTATTTCTGTTCATAAAATGTTATTTAATGCAGCATAAAGGTCCACGTCTACTATTCTATATTTTTTTGCATCACAGCACAATATTAACTGAAGGCTGCCTGCTGATAGGAGAGCATGTTCATTCAATGTTTTTAAAGCAATATTATTTTCTTTCAGAGATATGCATAAAGAAGACAAAGATTTAGAGTGTGTTACACTAGTTCACTTGCTGGCGAAGATGGCATAATCTAAAAGCTATTGCAGATGATAGATTATGACCTACATTGTGACTCTTACCTAAACCTTACAGTGAACTGGTCAGCTCTTACCAGCAGAACATAAAAGTTACCATTGTTGGAACTCAGTGCATGAAACCCCAAAGCATGATACCTTGGCATGCTGAGTATCTTACACTGAAGGAAACTGAAAGGACCTCAGAAGTGATGTCTTGTTGACCTTGCTTCTTTAATACCCCAAAGTAAAGGCCTCAGAAGCAGCCTCAATAGCAGCTTTAGTAGCACAGTTTTCACTGACCTTCTGCCTTTCTGTCTGCCCGCCTCATTCTTCTTCAAGTCAAGGTGGAGAAACCAGACTCTCTATTCCCTAAGGGAGACTATAGAAATTAGAACCCCTATCGCCCAAAGCCAGCCATAAAACCCAAAAATATTACTCTAATTTTCCCCCTGCCTTTCTGGCCTTTCTGTGTAAGGCCTGGACATAAAGAGATTCTTGGCAGACCTTGTTTGTTAATGGGCCATAGGATGCCCATCCCAGAGAGGGTCTGACCTTATACCCAGAAAGAAAGAATGCTGCACAGAGGCCAAGGAGAATCAGAACAGACACACCTTGCTAGGTTTCCCCCTTTAGTCTATTCCTATCGCGTCAGAGTTCTACATGGATGCCCATTCTTCATCAAATCTAAGCATAAATTTGGACAGTTTTCCTGTCTCCATTGGGTCTCCATTCTGAAGGCTTTCATTTCATGTAAAACTTTGATTAAATGCATTTTTTGTTCCTTACCTCTGTTAAGCTTCCCTCAATCCAGTGGGATTGTTCTGTAGTTATAATCATTCTAGAAATATATATCTGAAAAATTCTGGAATAAATGTTAACTAAGCACCTGATTCAAGTTTCCTAGCATTAATTTTGTTAGTGGTTAGGTAACTTGTCATTCTTTCAAATTCAGCTAAAAGGCAAACTTTTAACTAGATGTCATGTCCTCATCCCTCAGAATTAGATGCAGGCTATTTTACGTATTCTCATAATCCCTCATGCTTGCTCGCAACTTAGAATTTCTCAACTAGTATTGTTGTTGCCTGTTTACTTGCCTTTCTCCCCTACTAGACTGTATCTCTTGAAGGGACTTTGTCACAATTGTAAGATGAAAGAAAGAGGAAATGTAGAAAAATGTATAGACCAGGAAGAAGAGTGATGAAAATAGTGATGCATATGAAGAAGATAAAAGAATCAAAGTCTATTTCTTAAAATACGTAAAGAAAAGATGGGGAAAACTAAAATTAACAATTTGCATGCAGCTATTTAGAATGATAAGTGTTTGGAGAAAAATATACAATGTTAGTAAAGCAGCTGTAATGAAAGATGGAGTTGGTGATAGTTGATGGTTCACAGAAAAGTCATGATCATTATGAAGATGATTGGGGTTAAAAAGAAGAAATGTAAGGAATAGCATTACATTTAGGGTAGAAACTTCTCTCTATCAGTATTTTTTATGAAAGTTTAAATGTTTCTTTAGTCTTTCAAAAATATATAGTTTGTTAAGTATAGTAAATTAATTCATACTAGGAGATCTTGAGTAATGAGACTTCTGTTTGTGACTACAATATGGATTAATATAGAGACAATATATAAGATCTTTCAATCCAAAAATCAGAAAGTAAGCCATCTCAACAGCCTATTTAAATTAATAAAACCTGGGAAAACAGTCTTTCTATGTGTGTACATGTTATTAGCACACTTTTATACATTTGTTGTATCTTCTTGGTTTATGCAAATATGTATCAATGATTTCATATAAATGTGACTTATTCATTCATTTATCTATTTTAGTAAAATTAGATTACTTTCCTTGGCTTTTTTTTTTTTTTTTATCTCCCCGTTCAAATAAGAGCAGGGAGAGAGAAATATTCCCAGGGCCACGAACTACATTTAATGGGGAGTACTACCATCTTGTTAATGAGTGTGTCAAACATATCACTATAAGATGTCCCTGATCTACCAAGAAAAGGCCGTAAGAAAGAGGAAACTAATTTTCTTACTAGCCTACAGCAGATTGGGTTTGGAGTGATGGGTAAAAATAAAAAACAAGAAATTTTAAAAGGCACATAAACTCCCTTAAATCTGTTATTATTTCTTTATTTTCATTGTGATTACCTCTCTGTAATCCATTACTTAGGATAAATTTGCAAATTAGTATCCTACTTATATACATTTAAAATGATATATAAATTTTTACAGCTCAAATTTACCTAACAAACACAAACTTGGTTGTGTCTCATAGATCAACAAATTCATTTAATTAACAAGTTATCGTTAACCTTTTTGGCTAATATTATATACATTTAATAAAAAGAGCAATTTTCATTTTCAGATTTTTTTGGTAAGTATTCATTTCCTGTTGCATTATATAAAAGAGGAATCAGGTGTAATTTTTCTAATAAGATGATGGTCACCCAAGGACCAGCAGTATCTTTTGTTCTTTTTGACCTTCAGATTCATTCAAGTCTACAGTCTTCTGATGTCTTGGTTGAAAAACAACTTTTAGGTATTTGAACTAGATAAGAAAACATCAGAAACGACCTCAATATGCTCTCATCTTTGAGAAAAATTTATTATATATCATGACAAATTTGTCTCGGCTGAAAAAGCTCAACAAGGCAAAAATATAAGTTCTGCCTTGTGAACCTATTTTAAATGCAAATATGAGTCAATATGAGGCAGTGCAATATAAAGGTTAAGAGCACAGACTATGAGCAGACACCCTTTGTTTGACTACTAGCTGTGTGATCTTAGGCAAGTTATTTATCACCCTCTCTCTCCCTCCTTTTTTTTCCACCTGTTTTTTAGAGTTGTTATGATGATTAAGTTAGTACACACTGAATGAGTTAATTTTTGGAAGAATGCCTGGCACATGATAAGCTCTCAGTGTTTGCTGTTACTTAATTTAATGTTTTCTTTTTAAATGTTTAAATTGACAAATAATAAGTGTTCATATTCATGGGTGCATAGCAATATTTCAATACATATAATTTATAGTGATGAAATCAGGGTAATTAGCATATCATCATCTCAAACAATTATAATTATAATGATAGGTGACTTTTAACCGTTAAAACTGCTGGTGGTTGGTGGACTTCAGATGTTGACAAATGACTGATTCCTTTTCATTATTCCGTCTTCTACTCTGTTTAATAGATAACATCAATTGAAAGTCAGTGGACACAAAACCCATCTTGTAATGGTTTGTCTTTCTGAAACAACTGGATTACAATGATCCTTCAGCACTGGTCAGACAAACATAGGAATATTAACTACTATTCTTTGTGTGCTCGATTTTAAAACATTAATATTTTCAATTTGTTTGCATGGACAGTTTTGGGGGATATAAAGCAAGTAATAAGCTTATAGATTTCAACTGAGTTAATTCTGAGGAATTACATAAATCCATGTTTCATATGTCAGTGTGACTGTATGTAAGTCACTCTTGAGATGGTAACAAGCATAGCTAAGCTGTAATAAATCATCCCCAAATGCCAAATTCCTCAGAGAAAGGATGTTTTTTTTTTCTCTGTGTAAATCCCTATTTGCTCATGGTCTGGAATTTTCAAGGAAGACTATTCTAAGATCCGTTTGGGGAAACTCACATTCATATATTTTGGGTTTCCAATTTAAAATCTCCATGTTTGCATATGTGGACGTGACTGTATGTAAAGCACTCCAGAACAAGATCTTCTAACTTGGGAAGACAGTTGAACAGCATCTACACTTACTTTTGTTCAGCTTCTATAATAGACAAAGCCTAAGACAAGACCAGAAGGGCATACCACTCAAGGATAGAAGTAAGAGATGAGTTAAAAGGGCTGAAAAGATGGAATTTGGGAGTGGGGTCAAATCCAACTTATTTGGCTCATTCAAGCCTCATTCTTTCCTTTTCTTCTGTTTCTGATGTCAGGAAGTGCCTATAACACAACCATAATCTTATACTCTTTTGTACTCTTTAGTAAAACATCATAGATATTGTCCTTACTTCTTCAATCATGTAAGCTGCTGGTCTTATGCCTATAATCTATCCTGAACAGTTAAATCCTAGTAGGCACTCAAGAAATAAATATGGTTTGGTTCTTTATGCAGGCTTGGATTTTGCTAATAAGGTTCTACAATAAACACATATATTTCCTTTTACTTACTTCTAAATCTTATTAATCCCTTGACTTCTAAAATACATTTAGAGCAAATACTAAATAATGGATTACACCTCTTGCTACATTCCCATTAATCCACCTATCAACCTTATACATTACTCTTAGGAACAAAGCTATCAGTGAAATCCCCTGAACTTAGGAGGTAGTAAGGAGAGTTTACATCACCTAAGCACATTATTTCCAAAGATGTATAGAAGCCTAGTATTTTAAAGGATCCATAAATATTATTTATTTAATAAATTCTTACAGAGTCCTTACTATGTAGCAATAAGTTCTAAGTATGCTACTGATGATAATTTATTTATTCTTCATGAAAAGTTTATTGTTAGTGCTATTCTTCTTATTTCATTAATGAGGAAAACAAAGCATAGATTAAGCACTTTGCCTAAGTCATCGGTAAAGTTAAGCATTCAAACCTGGCCAGTTTGACTCAGGTCTATGCTGTATGGCAGGGCATTGTATTGATTCTCCATCAGCCAGTAGTAGAAGTGCAGTGCTTTGAAAGAATTATGGTGGTCAACTAATTTGACCATTGGTCCTGGTCATTCTTTATTGTTATTATATAATTAATTACTTTCAAAGAAATGTGCATGTATTTGAATAAGATTCACATTCATCTTATTCTTATTGAATAATGAATATTTAACCTAGTATCTGGCAAATGGTTAGTGTTCTATAAATATGCATTAACTAAATGAATAAATAAACCCCAAATCCTAGCATACTTAAGTCCTGTAGTCAGCCCCGGGCAACCTATGTATATTAAAAGTCCTTGCTCCCTATACATGGGACTTCATCCCACAAATGCTGTATTTTCTATCTGTATTTGCAGAAAAAACTTTGCCTATAAATAGACCAGTGCAGTTCAAACTGGCATCATTCAAGGGTCAACATAATACTTCTTAGCATGAGAATGTGGCCCTTAACTTTTCAGATTTGGATACTTTGGTTGCTTCAGACTACCTATCTCCTGATAACCAGGTAAGTCTAGTTTCTCCTGGAATAGGTCTTCTCAAGTCTGCTTTATTTTTTATCCTTACACTCAATCTTTGCCCTATTAAAAACATTTTAAAAAGAGGGTTCAGAAAGGCAAAATAGGTGGAAGATATCAGAAAGTTGGGGAGAGAATTATTCTCTGTTTTCTGTTTGAGCACCCAATCTAACCTCATGGTAGAATGTGTTCCCTACATGCTGTAATATATTGCTCAAATACAATGTATTGTATAAAATTTATAATCCACATTCCACTCATTACTTTATTCATTCAGCTAACATTTATTTAAGTACTATGATGTGCTGCAAGTACAACCATGAGTACAACAGACATAATCTCTGTCCCATTGGAGCACATATAAGAAAGATTTTTAAAAAATGATTGTAATATCTGAAATAGCAGCAGAATGACTCAAAAGTGAACTACAGTTAACAATATACTTGAGTTTATTCTCTGGCAGCGATAGTAGTAACAGTAAAAACATTTTTTAATGACCTACTATATAAGGTTGTACTTCTTCCTTATGTCTGATCATCTTGTAATTCCCAGACAAATTCAGGTTACTTCTTCCACAAAAGCAGAACAAAGAGGAAACATGTTCATCATGCGAACTGGGTATATTTCTAAGTCTACTGGAGATTGGGCTATTGACATCCATTTGCAATGGAGGTGTATTTTTACTACCCTGCTGGACCACCCACAAAATTGTTGTGTGTGGTGTCCTCTTTATGGGCCCTTTTGCCAAGTGGGTGGGAGTTGGCAGCTTAAATCTAGCTGTGGGCTTGCTTGCCAAACTGTGATCCCTAGTGTACAACCGCATCGAACTCAAAGAAGGGAACTCCCTTAATTCATCATTCAAGGGGAAACACTCTTTTCCTACTTGTTCTACCTAAGACTCTTCCTTTTAGCTAATTACACACCTAGATTGTCTATTTTTTCCTAACACTCACAAAGTCACCACATGCTGGTGGAAACCCCGCTGAGATTGTGGTTTTTCTTCTAGGTACTTGAACAAGACTTTTGTTATCTTTATCCCTACTTTTCTTAGGATGCTGACTTTACCAGTAAACTCTCCTGGGATTTAATATTTAAATGACTCCTCATATATTCATACGTTCTTGTGTGTGTGTGTGTGTGTGTGTGTGTGTGTGTGTGTGTGTGTGTGGTGTATATTTCTAAAGATTCTTTTTCCTGTTGTTTTCCTTATTTACCTAATGTGCGTTTGTTTCCTATTCCTAACAAAGCAGTGATTGAAAATAAGAAACAATACAGGGAAGTTGGAATGGTGAGGAATTATTGGCCAGGGTGGGGAGCTACAGTGAGTCATAATTTTCTGCCTTGTATTTACATGATCAGATCAACATAAAAAAGGGAACATTTATAGGTCTTGAGTAACTGAATTACCATTAAACACATGATAGACTTTTAGTTAACTCGTAACCCTACTTGCTCAATGATTGTGGTAATGGAAATCATGGCAAAAATAATAACTCTCATATCATAAACTTGCTGAGTTTATTAAATGAGATGTTACATATGAAGTTTTTGGCAAGGTGCCTGGTAGATAAAGTTCAAAGAAATCATCTGTTTTTTGTTTGTTTGTTTTTTGAGACAGAGTCTAGCTCTGTTGCCCAGGCTGGAGTGCAGTGGTGCGATCTCCACCCACAGCAGCTTCTACCTCCTGGGTTCAAACGATTCTCCTGCCTCAACCTCCCGAGTAGCTGGGACTACAGGTGCCCGTCACCATGCCTGGCTAATTTTTGTATTTTTACTAGAGACGGGGTTTCACCATGCTGACCAGGATTGTCTCGATCTCCTGACCTCATGATCCACCCACCTTGGCCTCACAAACGCTGGGATTACAAGCGTAAGCCACCACATACTGGCTGAAAACATCTGTTTTTAAAGTGCTTTATAGGGGCATTGCCACAGTAGGAAAAAAATGAGCGGGTTGCTGGTTAGCAATAGGCTGAACCATTTCTTACACCCAGGCTTCTGTTTACCCATAAGAAATTAAGGGCGGCGTTTAAGCTCTTAGATGCTTTTTTTAAGCTGAAAGCATAAAAGTGAAGCCCTGGCTGGAAATGGTGGCTCACACCTGTAATCCCAGCATTTTGGGAGGCTGAAGTGAGAGGATCACTTGAGGCCAGGAGTTTGAGACCATCCTGGACAACATGGCCAAACTCCGTCTCTACCAAAAATACAAAAAATTAGCCAGGTGTGGTCGTGGATGCCTATGTTCCCAGCTACTCAGGAGGTGGAGGTGGGAGGATCACCTGAGCCCAGGGAGGTCAATGCTGCAGTAAGCAATTATCATGCCAATGCACTCCAGCCTGGGTGACAGAATGAGACCCTATCCCAGGAGAAAAAAACTAAAAATAAAAAGTAAAATCTTAATTAAGGAAAAGTAAGGAGTTTAATTTTACTACATAAATTGCCACTTAAAAAGAAGCCAACCTATGTCACCAGATAAAATGCAGACTACCTACAAATTATAATTCGTTTAAATTTTAAAATATAATTCATATTGGGTATAATATATGTATAAAAAATCAAAGTTTATCCTGCAATATCTATGCTTACAGGTTGGAAAGTAAATGCTCCTGCTGTTTATTTTAGGATGGATCCCCCCAAAAATACTTGGGGCAATGACTTATTATCATGATTACTACTACTATTATTTTCATTTGTCCCATTAGCTATAGGATGGACATTTCCTAGTACAAGTTGGCTAGTGGAATCACTTTTAAATACATTTGGAAAAAAGAGAAAACCTTGAAATTTCCCTAACTGATTTTCCTCTTTTTGACTTCTCAATCCCTTGAAATCTCTGTACATAGTCATTCATGTGTAAAGGACACAAGAGATGTGATTGTGTAAGAGAGGACATTGTGACTGCCTCTGAATGTCTAATTTTGCATTCCTAAAATCAGCTTCACCCCATATCTCTCAGAGTCATCAAGAGAACAATTGAAATATTTTGGAAACACCTATTCATTTCAAGTTGCAAAAGCTTTATTGAATTGGCAAGTCCTCCTTTGGCTACAATAAATCTAAAATGTGAATCAGAGAAGTGTGTTAGTGCTTGCAAAATCCATGCTGTGAAATCATTCTGGTAAATAAAATCAAGTCAGCAAAAATGTAATTCTACGGCTGTTCTATCATAGTAACTTCCACCTCTTATCAGATTTGAATAATTGTTAAGCTTTTAAATGATAATTCATTTCTATTTTGTTAATGATTTCCTTTTTCATTTTGGCAATGACAATAAAAAAAGAAAACTAGTTCATATAAATCTGCGATCTTTTTGGAAATTGATAGGATTAGAAACAAAGAAGGGCAGTGTTCCTCTCAAGGATGTCTATAAAGTCAGGTCTTAGTTTTTTGCCTGGAATTTATGTGAATATTATATCAAGCTTTTTATAAATGTGCTTGGCACTAAGTCTTTGGTTTATTATAAATTGGTTTCCACATGAAATGCTTTATATAGTATAATAAATTGATTGCCACTGTATATTGGTTTCTGCTTATAATATATTGAATTGACTGAATAATAAATCTTTCTTTACAGCAATTATTTTTATTGGTGTGAGTAAATTATATTGGTTTCACAGTGAGCCAAAATGTTTTGCATCTAAATTATACTTTCTTGGTCAGGTGTTTTTGAGTTTAACATTAAACATTTAAACATTGAGAAAAGCATGTATGTGTGAATATTACATTTTCCATGACAATTAATTACTTTATTTTGCAGATAACAGCAGTTTACTTCAAAGTCTCATATTAAAATTAAAGATATCTTATGTAATTTTATCAGATTTTTCATAGTGTATGATAGTTTGTGTTTCAATGTTTGCTGTAGATGCTGCAAAATAAAACAGATTTTATTGTTTTCCTGAACTCAGACCAAAGTGTATGATATATAAAAAATCATGACTGTGCACGGTGGATCACACCTGTAATCCCAGGTCTCTGGGAGGCCAAAGTAGGCGGTTCACAAGGTCAGGAGATAGAGACCATCCTGACTAACATGGTGAAATCCCGTCTCTGCGAAAAATAGACAAAATTAGCAGGACGTGGTGACACACGCATAGTAATTCCCTAATCCCAGTTACTTGGGAAACTGAGGCAGGAAAATCGCTTGACGGGAGGCGGAGGTTGCAGTGAACTGAGATCGCGCCACTGCACTCCAGCCTGGGCAACAAAAGCAAAACTCCGTCTAAAAAATTGTAATAATAATAATAATAAATAACCCTCTCAGTAAAATATAAGGAAGAATACTGTGAGAATTATGGCTTTCAAAAGTGACAGGAATACCCCCAACTTTTGAGATAGAGTATTTGATACAGTATGGCTACGTTTCATAATAATATGATACTGTATTACTTCTGGGATTCTTATCTTTGTTAAAGGTTTGGTTTACATAGCTTTTTTAAATGTGAAGATTCTTTTGTTTCCTCAGTTTATAAGATTCTATAATTCTAAACACAGCAGTAATGAAGCAACTGCTGTGTGACTTCAAAGTGTTTGCTTGGTAGTAACCTGAGGTATATATGGAAGCAAAAGATTGTAAAATGGTAATACAGATGTTGTGACATAAAGAAGTACAGATCAAATAAGAAAACAAAGGAAATAATAGTCATTTCATCGCAAGAAGGAGGTTGGAAAGATTTCAAAATATGATAGAAAGTCTTCTTTTTACAGGGAACTGACACTAGTCAGGAAGGGCTGCATAGAATGTAAGGTAGTAGAGAGACAGCAAAGTTCAGCATATCGTGCCTGGCTACACTCTCTGTTAAGTTTTATCTGAGAAAGTGACATCATCAGATTTGTAATTTCTGGGATGTACTATGTTTGGAATATATGAGAAATCTAGAGTGGGGTGTAGGAAGATTAATGGGGATAAATTTGCCGTAATGTAGATGAACTGTAATAAGTATTTAAATTAAGGGATGGGCTTGAAAATAGTAGAGAACGGATGAATTCAAACAGCACAAAGAAGAAATCTATAGGACTGAGTGACTCTTTAGAGGTAGAAGGTCGCATAAAGACCTACGCATATGACTAAGTTGTGGTGCATTCACTCATGCCTGAAATACAGGAGGAAAAATATGTTCGGGATTAAACAGATGTGTCTGTGTAGTTCAAAAAATACTAAGTTCAATGCGATTAATGGACCCCAAGTGGACAGGCCAATTGGATATAGGGTTTGGAGATGAAAAATTATGCCCAGCTGATGATTTAACTGTGCATAAGAGTGTAAAGAAAGGACACATGTTTTAAAGTCTGAAAATAAAACTCTGTAAAGAGAATACAAAAAATCATAAAGAACCAGAGATAAATCTTTGAGTAATGCTGACAATTAAGTTCCAGGCAGAAGAAAAGTATTAGGTAAAATATTATTAATTACCCCTTGGTATTCATTCTACTATTATTTTGTGTCAGAAACTCTGAGTTTAGTTAACGCAGATTTTTTTTTTTTTTTTGAGACGGAGTCTTGCTCTGTCGCCCGGGCTGGAGTGCAGTGGCCTCATTTCAGCTCACTGCAAGCTCCGCCTCCCGGGTTCACGCCATTCTCCTGCCTCAGCCTCCCAAGTAGCTGGGACTACAGGTGCCCGCCACCTCGCCCG
>NW_012114555.1:198516-223809 GCF_000951035.1 Colobus angolensis palliatus | reverse complement strand
CTAGTTTTTTCTATTTTTTTTTTTAGTAGAGACAGGGTTTCACCGTGTTAGCCAGGATGGTCTCGATCTCCTGACCTCGTGATCTGCCCGTCTCGGCCACCCAAAGTGCTGGGATTACAGGCGTGAGCCACCGCGCCCGGCCCAGAAGCATTTTTTTTACTTTTTATTCTTATTATTTATTTATTTATTTTGGAGACAGAGTCTTTACCTATGTTTGAAGTGTTATGTTGAAGAAATGTTATCTTTTTTATCATCTTTAAATGACTGTGCTTTGGAGTCCATGTCTGCCACAACTTAGGTTGTACCCCAAGTAATGCAAATATTTGAATCAAGAGAGTGGGACAGATAATGTCTTAATTACCATAGAGTAATCTAAAAGTTTGAAAACTAATCAAGCTTGCTCTTTTAGTTATATATTTAAACTTTTATTAGTTGCTCTACTTGGCATGACATGTGGGAAGTATTACTTTGATTCTCACAAAAGCTTTTCGGTTTCTTTGGAGCCTAGTGTAAAGGTACACCAAACTAGCTTTGCATCAGAACCACATGAAAAACTTTTAAACACACATAGTTTTATTCATGTCCTTAGGAAATTCTGATTAACATCAATCTTAGAAAGGTAAATATTTATAGAATATAAACAAATGCCCCTGATAAGTTGCTTATCAGAGAGAGTTTCCTATATGCAACATTTCGTTATTAAAAAAACTAAAGGTTTACAAGATAAATGCAACATAAGACAGGATTGCCATCGGCAGCAACAGTAATATGTCATGAAATAATATTCAAACCAAAAAGATAATGTAAAAAGAAGCCTCATTGTGTATACATTTAATGGCCATAAAAATTTATTTGTTAGGAAGCATTACACACCAATAGTAGAATATCACATATAAATTGTCAAAACTGTTTGAAATGTAAGGGAAAATTGAAACAGTACATATACACTTGATATTTTAAGCCTAGGAAACGTAAATAAGTAGGTTTTGCATTTAATTAATAAATGTAGTTCAAACATTGTGTTATATAAACATAGAAAACTTAAAAAGAGAAAAACTTATCAGACACTACATGAGATTTTTTATAAAGCACCACCAGTAATTTTAATTTTACTGTATTGTACTCATAACAATTTTTAAAAACCCTTTATTCATGCATTATCCTTTTATCTTTTTGTATTTAATTCCATTTTGTTAATATTGTTTTATATTTTCCCTGTATCTGCTAAGTGTGTGTGTGTGTTTTTTTTTTTAGCTTTATGTTCTAAAATGGTTAGATGGTTACTATGGCTTCTATATTTGCTAACTAGCTACTTTTATTTATTTATTTATTTTTGAGAGGGAATCTCGCTCTGTCGCCAGGCTGGAGTGCAGTGGCGCCATCTCGGCTCACTGCAACCCCTGCCTCCTGGGTTCAAGCAATTCTCCTGCCTCAGCCTCCCGAGTAGCTGGGACTACAGGTGCATGCTACCACGCTCGGCTAATTTTTGTATTTTTAATAGAGGTGGGGTTTCACCCCTTGGCCAGGCTCCTCTGCAACTCCTTGCCATCATAAGTGATCTGCCCATCTCAGATTACAGGCATGACTCACCGTGTCCAGCCTTGATTAGCTACATTTAATTAAAATGTCTTTTAATAATGATTTCTCTAATTAACATTGTCAATTTTAAGATGTTTAACACTGAGTCACTATTTCTGTATAAAATTATACATTTAAATTTAAATTTTATTGTTCTAAATTTTCATTAAAATGGCCATAATATGATAATACATTCTAGGCTTTCAGAACAGAATAAAATTTTTGTTCTTATACTACCTTTAGAAAAAAAAAAAATTCTCTCAAAAAGGATTTTTGATATTTGCATTAGATTATTTTTTAATATGCAATGAAAGTCTGTATGTAGATAATTCATGTCTGAAATGTCATAATGTATTTTGGAAGAGTTTCTCAATCCTATTAAAATCTTTGTGTAATTGAATGAAGCCATGGCAGCCACAAAATAACCCCTGTCTAAACTATTTATAATATGCACTCTTCACATCAAAGGCACATGCCTCTCTCTATATAAAGATTATTAATGAGGAATTTGGTACAGATTTGCTTATTTAAAATTGTACTACAAAAGGACTATAGCTGGGCTACACAATAAAGTATGTGCTGTTATTTAAAGTTACATTAAATTAAATTAAATTTCAAATTGTATTTCTGGGTCTTATTAGCCACATTTCAAGTGCAAATAGACCAATAGTTTAGTAGCTAGTGTACTGAAAGGCACAAGTATAGAACATTTCCACCATCATAGAAAGGTCCACCGAATATCGTTTATCTAAAATACAGTTTCTAGTAATCATTTTGCTCCATTATCATATTCTAAATTCTAAGTCTGTATAATACAAATTATTATACCATGAAAATATGATTTCCTGGAATGTTACATTTTTGGTAGTGGAAGACAATTTTTTGTTAATGGAAGACTATTTGTAAGGACTATGTTAGACAAAGTTAACAGCTTTATTACAACAGGATTCCATACAGCCTTGATAAGCAAAGTTTAAATATTGTGATTCTTTAATGGGAGATATATTATTTCATGTTCCCAAAATCTATATGACCATAGGACTTCCACATACCCTCTTCCTTTTTGAAGGATCCCTTGTAAAATAACATCTATTGAAATAGTACGTTATTTCAAAAACTATCAAAGAGATAAAAATACATTAAAAATATTTTGGAAAATATTTGCATAGAGAAGTCCAAAATCATCAAGACATTTATATTTTGCTCATTTTAGTCAATTATCCTTCTATTTTATAAAATTTCTCACTGCATTGATGGAGACCTTGCTATAGCTTTTAAAAGCTCTATATTAACATATATTTGATGTCATAAATGTCATCAAATAGAGACAAACTTATCACAATATATTACTACTTACTGATTTAATTAGCTGTATGTTTCTAATGCAATAAAATAATAATTTACTTTAATTTACAGAACCCATAAGAAGGGTAATACATTACTTTCCCATCCTCTCACCAATTCATGCCTTGCTCTTTTTAAATTCCATCAAAGGTTATTCCCTTATGAAGTCTGTAACTTTTTTTTCAAATAACTGATAAAGTATTATATTGCTATCAGTCATTAATTTTTATAAAGTTTCTACTGTGTCTTACGTAATGTACTAATCTTTTTACAATATAACAAATTCATCCCCATAATGATATTTATAAAGTTAAATGTCTTTACTCATTTGTTATATAGATAACCCAGATATATATATACTTAGGTATATATATATGCATACCTAAGTGTGTGTGTGTGTGTGTGTGTGTGTGTGTATGTATACCTAGTCACTGAAGGTTTTGAACAAAATTTCTCTACCTCCAAAGACCACATGCTTTCCAAGGTTTTACATTGTCCCTCAACCATCACATGATTTTTTTCTCATTTGCCAACACTTTAAAAATATTTTACTTGATGATGTGTTTCTGAAATATTTCTAAGTTTATGTCATATTTTCAATAGTCCTAGGTATTATTTACATTTTGAGGCTCTGTGCCTCTGTTCCTGATCTTTCCCACATGCACAAAAAATACCAAACAACATTTTAACCTTTTTAAAATTATTCAGTACTCTCATTCACTGCTCAGGAAAAGTATTCCTTCTTCTAGAATGTCTTCTTTAATTTTCAGATAGAAGTAACTACCAGATCATGCATATATCATTTATCTGTCCCCATCATCTATTATCTAATAGTTAGCATAATACTTTGCCACCTATTATATTATTCTTTTCTCACTTTACTGAAATTATATATTTTTCACATTTCTATACCCATGAAATTACAGCATAAGGGAGCTGATGAATAAATATTTGTGGAATAAAACCCTATATTTGTCAAAATTCTTTTAAAGGAGTTTTATATTTAATAGGCTTTTTTAGAGTGGTTTTAGGTTCAAGGCAAAGTTGAGTGGAAGGTAGAGAGATCTCTCGTATAACGCCTGCCTTCACACGTAAGCAATCTTATGTATTGTCAGCATCTCACACCAGTGTGGTACATTTATTACAACTGATGAACTACTATGGCACATCATTTTCACCCAGAGCCCATGGTTTACTTTAGGACTCACTCTTGGAGTTGCACATTCTACGGGTTTGTAAAAATTTATAATGACATGTATCCACCATTATGGTGTTATACAGAATAGTTTCACTGCCCTGAAAACCTATGTTCTGCCTATTTATCCTTCCCTGCCCCCTAAACCCTGCTAAACATTCATCTTTCTACTGCCTGCATAGTTTTACCTTTTTTCAGAATATCATATCCTTCCAATCTCACAGTATGTAGACTTTTCAAATTGGCTTTTTTTTAACTTAATAACTATCTTAATAGCTATTAAGTTATTTTACTTAATAAAATACATTTAAGTTTCCTTCATGTCTTTTTATGATGTGATAGCTCATTTCTTTTTAGCATTGAAAAATATTCCATTATCTGGATATACCAGTCCATTCATTCATTCACCTCCTGATGGACATCTCGGTGGCTTCTAAGTTTTGGCAATTCTGAATAAAGCTGCTATAAATGTCTCTGTGCAAGTTCTTGTGTGGATAAAACTTTTCAACTTTGAATAAATACTGATGCGCATGATTGGATCATATGGTAAGAGCATGTTTAGTTTCGTCAGAAAATACCAGACTGTATTCCAAGGTAGCTGTATCATTTTGCATTCCCACTAGCAATAAATGAGAATTCCTGTGCTCCACATCCTCACCAGCATTTGGCATACTCAAGTGTCCTGGATTTGGTCATTCCAACAGTTGTATGTTAGTATCTCATTGTCATTTTAATTTGCATTTTTCTGATGATATGTGATGTGCATATCTTGCAAAGACAAAAAAAAAATTCTTACGTTTATTGCCATCTATGTATCTTATTTGATGAGATATCTGTTTAGCTTTTTTGCCCATTTTTTTGTTGGGTTGCTTTTTTTTCTTATTTTTGAGTTTCAAATGTTCTTTGTGGTTTTTTTAATAGTACTCTGTAATTCCTTTATAAAGAGTTTCTTCCACTATGTGTCTTGTATATTCATTCTCTTGACAATGTCTTTTGTAGAGCAATTTTTACTTTTAATTAAGTTCAGCTTATCCACTCATTCATGGATTGTGCTTTTAGTGTTGTATCTATAAAGTAATTACCAAATGCTGGGTCATCTGCATTTTCTTTGTTACAAGTTTTAGGGTTTTACACTTTCTGTTTGGGCCTGTGACCCATTTTGAGTTATTTTTTGAGAATCGCATAAGGTCTGTATTGGGATTAATTTTTTGCATGTGAGAAAAGACAATTGTTTTTTCTTCATTGTATTGCCTTTGCTTCCTTACCAGAGATCAGTTGACTAAATGTATATGGGTCTACTTCCAGGCTTTCTATTCTATTATATTGATCTAATTTTTAAATTATTTGATAATATAATTTGAGATAGTTTTTATACATCCTCCAAGCTAACTTTATAAATTCAACTGAGCCATACAATTGAATGTCAATAACCCATGAAGGCTTCACAAAAGACAGCACCAACTCAATGGAATTAAGTCGTGTTCTTCTCTCACTCTCCATGATTTACTGTAAACTATTCTTGCTCTTGTTGCTCACCACATCCTGAGTGACTTTTCACTTCTCCCTAATTTAATGTAAAAGCTACTACACACAAAAATGAAATACAATTATTTGTCACCTTACTTTCCTGACCAAATATGATATGTTTTATGCTGGATTTTATGTTTGACCTTGGTAATCTCATAGACGGCATTCATTTAAAAAATAAAATCTTCTATTTCCTATACCTCATATTATAGCATTGCAGAAACTCCATTAAATATTGTACTTTTTTCATCCAGTCTTCCTTTCCACCCTCTTCTCCATGAGATAATAAAATATTAGAGACTGCTTTGTTAGTTCCTTTGACCTTATTCTTAAACAGTAGATCTAAGATAAAACTGTAAGATGTTTATAACATGTTAAAAATAATTAATTGACTCACAATTTAGTCAGGCAAAAATGTTATTGAGCACCATACACTGTGTTTTATGACATGTGTGCATAGGTGATTAGTTGAATTCTATCACTGAGCAAATGGAAATTATTGCCAAATCTTCTCCAAACCATCTATTGATACCATCCTGAAATACAACTATCAGGAATAAAACAAGAAAGCCCAGGCTGAGTCTAATTGCATACATCTAGCAGTGTGTTTGACAGTTTATTTCATTGACTAAACTGAAAAGTCAGTTTATCCAAAAATATTAAAGCATTAGAATGTTTATATATATATATAAACCTAATTACAGAAAACACAATATACTTATGAATATCACACTACAAACCATCATAAAGTTACAAATAATTCCAAAACCCTTTAGGTGAGATTATGGCATGTTTTCACAAGCACATGATTATTAAAAACTCATAGCTATAGACTGACTCAATCTGTGTAGGCAGCCCGTCCTGTGTAATTTGATAGAAGTTATTGGTGGAACAGTTAAATCTAAGAAACATTGTGAAAATAGTAACATAAATCCAAGCTTTAAAAATAATTTTAACTTTTATTTTAGGTTTGTGGGTACATGTGAAGGTTTGTTACATAGGTAAACACGTGTCACGGGGTTTGTTGTACATATCATTTCATCACTCAGATATTAATCCCAGTACCCAAGAGTTATCTTTTCTACTCTTCTCTGTCGTCCCACCCTACCTTCCCTCAAGTAGATCCCAGCATCTGTGTTTTCTTCTTTGTGTTCTTTAGGTCCTGAATATCTTTGTTAATTTTCTTCCTCAACGATCTAATACTGTCAGCATAATGTTGAAATCTCCCACTATTATTGTGCGGGAATCTATGTCTCTTTGTAGATCTCTAGGAACTTGCTTTACGAATCTGGATGCTCCTGTGTTGGGTGCATATATATTTAGGATAGTTAGTTCTTGTTTAACTGAACCCTTTACCATTATGTATTGTCCTTCTTGATGTCTTTTGATCTTTGCTGGTTTGAAATCTGTTTTATCTGAAATTAGGATTCCAACCCTGCTTTTTTGTGTTTTCCATTTACTTGGTAAATTTTCCCCTCCCCTTTATTTTGAGTCTATGAGTGTCATTACATGTGAGATGGGTCTCTTGAAGACAGCATGGCATTGGGTCTTGCTTTTTTATACAGCTTGCCACTCTGTGCCTTTTAAGTGGAGCATTTAGCCTGTTTACATTCAAGGTTACGATTGATATGTATGGATTTGATCCTGTCATTTTGCTGTTAGCTGGTTATTACATTGACTTGTTCATATAGTTGCTTTACAGTGACACAGGTCTATGTGTTTAAGTGTGTTTTTATATTAGCTGGTAGTGGTCTTTTCTATATTTAGTGCTTCTTTCAAAACCCCTTGTAAGGCATGTTTGTTGGTAATGAATTCTCTCAACATTTGCTAATCTGAAAAGGATCTTATTTCTTCCTCACTTAGGAAGCTTTCTTCCTCACTTAGGAAGTTCCTAATATGAGGAACTAAGCTTCCTAATATAAGGAAACTTAGTTTGGCTGGATATGAAATTATTGGTTGAAGATTATTTTCTTTAAGAATGTTGAATATAGACCCTTAATCTCTTCTGGCTTGTCGGATTTCAGCTGAGAGGTCTGCTGTTCACTTTGTAGGTGACCAGCCTGTTCCATCTGTCTTTAACATTCTTTCTTTCATTTAGACCTTGGAAAATCTGATGAATATGAATCTTGGGGAATATCTTCTTGTGTAGAATCTTGCAGAAGTTTTTTATACTTCCTGAATTTGACTCTGGGCCTCTCTAGCTAGATTGGGAAAGTTTTCATGGATGATATTCTGAAATATGTTTCCAAGTTGTTTGCTTTCTCACCTTCTCTTTCAGGGATGCCAGTAATTCATAGATTTGGCCTCTTTACATAGTCCCATATTTCTTTTGTTCATTCTTTTTTATTCTTTTTTCATTTTCTTTATTTTTGTCTGTCTTATTTAAGAGAACCAGTCTTCAAGTTTTGAGATTCTTTCCTCCACTTGGTTTATTCTGCTGTTAATATTTGTGACTGCAATGTGAAATTCTCAAATTGTGTTACTCAGCTCTGTCAGACCCATTAGGTTGTTTTTTTTTATAATGGCTATTTTGTCCTTCAGCTCCTGTATTACTTTATTGTGATTCTTATTTTCCTTGGCTCATATTTTGCTATCCTCCTGAATCTCAGTGATCTTTGTTCTTATCTATATGCTGAATTCTATTTCTGTCATTCTAGCCAGTTTGACCTTGTTAGGAACTCTTGTTGGAGAACTGGTGCAGTTGTTTGGAGGACATACAGCACCCTGGCCATTTGAGTTACTGGAGTCCTTGTTTTAGTTCTTTTTCATCTCTGCATGTAGGTATTCCTTTAATTGCGGTGTAGATTGGGTACAGTCAGTAGAATTCTTTTCCAGATGTTTTTACTGGGCCAAGGCTTTGTGTAGGGCCTTTAGCTGACTTCTTGTCTCTAGTTTCAGAGAAGGGTATGTTAATGAGATATTTTTGGTGTTGAAGCTTTGGGTGTGATCTGGCAAGTGGCACTTAGGCTTATTGGTCAGTTGGTAGACTCTTGTTTGCTTGTGTGACTCCTCTATGTATCCTAACAGTTGCAGCAGTGTTCCCTCTCAATGCTCTGAAAATGTTGTTCCTTTCCCCCTTGACTGCTTGTTGTAGATCATGATTTGGCACTCCTGAGCTGCTCACAGTAGCTCTGGGGTGATCTCAGTATTTATGTTCCTTCCCTAGCTTAGAGGCAGCAGAGGAAGGGATCTAGGTAGTGGTGGTGGCCAAGGGTCTTTTGCTTGTCTCCTGAGGACTCCACCTCAGAGAGAAGCAGGTCAACAATCACTCAGTAAAATCAGCCCAGGATGGAGGATCTGTGCTGTGGGGGCAAGGCAGGGATTCCCTCTCTTGTGAGAAGCAGTGGGGTGTGCATGGGACCCTTGGAGACAAATTAGCCTCCTCCCCTGAGTTGACTACAGTTTGTTGGAGGTGTGGGTGAGGCATTTAGGGGTTTTGCTCCTTTGTTAGTCCAAGGGTGGCATGACAAGGGCAGTTCCCCTGCAGAGGCAGTGACATAGAGGCTTTCAGTTACCCCTGGATGCTCGATCCAAGGAGTTGCTGAGTTGCTACTGACTGTATAGCTCTGGCCAGGGATGGCTGGAGACCCAGATCTGGAGGACCTGCTGGTGAGGAGTTATGGGAAAGGGCACCCCTATAACAGTTTGGCCACTTTCCTGTAGGGCTGTTGCAGTATGTTTGGGGCCTGCTCTAGTCCCTAATTGCCTCAGATTTTCCAGTACTTGGAGATATCACCAGTGAAGCCTACAAAACAGCAAAAATGACAACCTGTTCCTCCCTTTGGAAGCTTTGCCCCAGGGAAGTAAGAGCCTGTTGCTGGCCTAAAGACACCCATTAGAAGTGTCTGCAGACTTCAGTTGGGAGGTCCTGCCCAGTGAGGAAAAACAGGATTCGAGATCTGCTTAAAAAAGCAGTCTGGCCACATTTTGATAGGGCAGCTGTGCTGTTCTGGGGGTCCACTTCAGCCCCCTGTTGCCTCAGACACTCCAAAGCCCAAAGGTTGGAATAACGAAGTCACTCAAACAACAAAGATGGTGGCCTACTCCTTCCTCTGGGAGCTTAATCTTAGGGATGTTGCAAATCTCTGTCAGCAGGAGGACACCAGGGAGGTTGGAGGCCCCAGTTGAGTGGTCCTGCTGAGTGAGGATGAGTGAGATGAGGGACCCGCTTAAAGTAGCAGTCAGCCTACATTTTGGCAAAGCAACTGGGCTGTGCTGAGGGATCCCTTCTGTCCCCATTGGCTGGAACTCTTCAAAGCCCAAAGACTAGATCTGCTAAGTCACCCAGAGAGCAAAGATGGCAGCCCACTCCTTCCTTTGGGAGTGACAGACCACGTGGAATTTCACATTTCTGTTGGCTGGAGAACATAGGCAGGGGTGGTTGGAGGCCCAGTTAGGAGGTCTGACCAGTGAGGAGGTATGGGATTGTGCACCTGCTTAGATAAGCTGTCTGGCCACGATTTGGTAGAGCTGCTGTGCTGTGCTGGGGGATCCCTTCTGCTCCCGGTTGGCTCAGACTCTCCAGACCTCAAAAGCCAAAGTGGCTAAGCTGCCCAAGCAGCAGAGATGGCGGCCTGCCCCTCACCCTGGGAGCTCCTTCTTAGGGAAGTACAATGCTGCTACCAGTGGCTGGCTGGAATTCCAAATCAGTGGGTCTTATCTTGTGAGGTGCCATGGAAATGGGGCCTGCAGACTGTTGCTACTCTGCCGAGACTCCATGTAGCTCTGTCTGTCAGACTGAAGGCCTCAGTGGAGTGGTTCACAAGGAGAATTCCTGACCCGAGGGTTGCAAAGATCCACGGGAGAAGCATAGTTTCCTGGAGTCACTCATTCACTCACCACTTCCCTGGATGAGGGAGGTTCCTTTGGCTCCATCTCCATGCTGCTGCCAGGTGAGCTGTTGTACTGCGTTGCTTTTCTTCATTCTCTGTGGTGTCAAATTGTTTTCTTGATTAGTCCCAATGTGAGAACCTGGATGTTTCAGTTCAAAGTGTTGTATGTACTTGCCCATTCCATTTCTTTCTGTGAGAGCTAGATATCCATCTCAGCCACTCTCCTTTCCCCCACCCCCCCCCAAAAAAAAACTTCTAAATTTCTTCTACTCAAGGTTTTCATGGTTTATTGGATTATCCGCCTAGAATTTCTGAGATTTCTTCCAATGCCATCAAGTGTAAGTGTGCCCTGTAGTTACACACAAGTTTTATTTCATGAAGAAGACACCTCAACTGCCTCCCGGCATCTGTTCTTGAAGCAGACACTTCCTGGCTGTGAGACTTCATATCAGCAGTTGCCCCTAAGGACTGACTGCAGATGTCATCACTCCCACTGGGTCTCCTTGGCACTGGCTCTCAGTGTATTCCAGAGCCTGTTCCTCCTGGCAGGAACAACTCTCCGAAGTCCCATTTGGTATGGCTCAGAGACGGGCCCAATGTCTTGTCTACTACAACTTTAAACACCATGAACAATTCTCCCTTTACTCTTGATGTGGTAGGACAGTTCTCAGCATTAGTTCTTCCACAAATTTTCCAAAATCTTTTCGCTTCACTGAGAGTTAAATCCACCTCTGTAACAGTGTCTCCAAGGCAACATCAAATATCATTACCTTCTCCTGTCCCTACCTCTTACCTGACACCTGCCACTTTGGTCTTCAGGCAAAGGACATGCCATCCTCAAAACCATTGTACTAGTTATTTATTTTATCTTTTTTGGAGCTTAACATTATTGCAATATGTTTTGATATTGTTTCTAAGGCACGATGATTGTGAGGAAAAAAATAGCAGGAATAAAACAGTAAATTACGATTCAGTATGACAAAATTTAGGCATATTTTTTGGCGTGTGTGGTGAGTTGAAAGTACATAGAAAACACAATCTAACAGGTGGGAGGCTATTCTTCCAAAAAGAAGTGCTGTTTAAGTTGAGGTTTGGAAGATAAGAAGTGGGCAAGGTGAATTTAAAAGGGAAAACTATCTTGATATAAGAAGAAGGTACTCCCTGCCCAGACACAAGGGAAAATCTGGTGTTCTCTGGGAGAGGCACACGGTTGCAGCTATCATAGAACTTAAAAGTTTATGCGCTTTGTCTTGGAGAGTGAGGATCAACATATATTCACAAAGATTATTGCACGACTATGATTTTTCCTTCCAAATGCACGTTATTTTATGAATTTGAACCTGATAAGCAAACATAATTTTCAAAATACATAATCAAGGTCAGTAATGAAATTTATTAAAAAACACCATTCAGAATATGAAAATGGAAATTAGATATATAGAAACATTGAAGACTTCTTCCCTAAAAAAATTTTTAAAACTGCCACAAAAAATAAAATTGATAAAACATTTACTAAAATAGACAGAGTCTTCTTTTGAGGTGTAAATATGAACTTTTTCTCACTCCTACTATCTAAGAGCAAATGTCTGTCAGAAATGGGGGTTGTATTCCCTTTCTATTACTGCTGTAACAAATTACCACAAACATAATGGCTCCAAATAACACAAAGGTATTGTCTTATAGTTCTGTATATCATAAGTCTGACACCAATCATACTCCAAGGGAGCATCCATTTCTTGCCTTTTCCAGCATTGTGTGCCTCCTGTTCCCATTTCTGTATCCTCAAAGCCAGCAAAGACCGGTTGAGTTTTTCCTCATTGCAACCCTCCAAACTGCACTTCAGCCTTCCTCTTCCACTATTGAGGGACATTATGAAAACATTAGGCCTGTCCAGATGATCTAGCATAATCTCCCTCATTTTTGGTGGGCTGATTACCAATCTTCATTTCATGTAAAACCTTAATTACCCTTTGTCACGTGAACTGACATATTCATAGCTTCCAGGCATATGTAGATGATCATCTTTGGGAAGGAGATTATTTTTCCTCTTTCTCTCCTATAAGGTAGAGTGTTTGTGTGTGTGTGTCTTCTTTTTATCTTTATTAAAACATCTAGAGTTTTGTATATTTGTTTAATCTGTTTCCTATCCTGGTAGTAAACAGGTCTAAACAAATTCAGGAACCTGATCATATCCTATACTTTGCTTTTCATTTGACTTATAGACTAGATTAAACCAGGAAATGAACCACTGATGAGTCACTTTCTACCTGACTTTTTAATATGTGTATGATGTTATTGCGCAGAGAATAATTATAAAACCACCTTTTGTCATCCACTATCTATGCCTCAATATTAATGTTGTATTATCAAGATGCAATATGTATTTTTTCTCATTGAAATGCTCCTATTTGATGAAGTAGATAGTCAAAGTTGTAAGAGTACTTATTTTCCTCAAAGGGCAAAATAAGTCAGTTTTATGTAGAAGGAAACATGTTTTCCAGGTATATGCATTTATTAATTTAGTTATATAATTATATAATTTACTTATATAATTAATTTTATCAAATTACATAATTTGATAAAAACATTTGGTCTTTATGCTTTTTCTTTAAGGCCCTTGAGGAATGTGTTGGAATGTGCTAACCTAATTTGGATGAGCTGGATTCTTCATTCCCCGAATCCCCTTCTCTGTATGTTCCTGGGATAGAACTGGACAGAATAACTTGTGGGAGATTTAAAGGTGGAAGCACAAGAAAGCCTTTTTCGTTCTATGAACTTATTTCTCATGATTGTGGGAAAGAGGTGGGATGTGTTGTCAGGAGGTTTCTCAAGGTTGTGTTGTGAATGTTGAGAATTGCTGCAGTCCTCCAGGTACCTCTTATACTTTTTAACTCAAATAGCCCAGGTTTTGGCTTTAATCTAGGAATACAGATGTTGGTGATTCAAAGCTCAGCATAAGCAGGGTGGGAAAAAGACATCGGCCTAGTTTTGCCATATATTATTCTCCAACAATTATTCAGAATGTTATCATGAGTCCTTATACTTTTCTATTCATTGTTTTTGAAATTGGAGCACTCTAAGGGCAGTTTTTCTATAGGTATTTGAGGCTCTATTTTGTTGTCATTGTTGTTGTTGCTGTTGTTTTGTTTTGTTTTTTAGCCTGAATACATCTGTGTGCTTCGTACTTTTAAGGGTTTTCTATTTTTTTATTTTCAAATTTCTTTGAGAATTCTTTTTTTCCTAATCGTTTTAAAATTTTATTTAATAGTATCTTGTTTCACATCTAGGTATTTAGGGGAACAAGAATTACTTTATGTGCCCTGTCTTCCATGTTTCCTAAGTTTAGTTTCAATATTTATTGACAAAACACACTTTTATTTAAAGGTGATTTTGAGATTAAGTAATTTTTATATACGAAGGGACCCAGAGCCTGCTAGAACTCAATTAAAATTATGATGACCTGGGCAAAGTGTTAGATTTTCTTATTTCAATTGGCTATATTAATATGCAAAATATTGTAGTGTACCTATAAAAGGAAAAATGTAAAATGTTGAGTATTTTTACTTTTAGCTACTTGTGATAAGCATCTATTTATTATTGCCACCTCATTCTTAGTGATTTTAAGAACTTAAAAATGGTTGAATTCCATGTGGAATATTCTGGGATTTCTAAATTCAACTGTATAAATAGCACCTCAAAAGACAGAAAAATTGTAATCATTATTCTTAGAGATTGTGTTGTTTAATACCTGTAAAACATCACTATAGTAATCTTTGGGATCTGGATCTCCATCATAGGTCGATAATTTATACAGTTGATTAGCTGTAAAGTTTTATTTAGACATAAAGATAAAATACAATACTACATTCTATACCACACTCAAATATTGCCATATGTTATGAATACATAGGTGTGTACAACTCAACGTCAGGACTATTGTTAGATATTTAAAGCACTATAGATACCAAAACTATAACTGCAGACCTATTAAATTTAGCTGTCATTATATCAACCTAACTGTATATTAATGTTAATGGCAACAAATCAGTATAGACTTTAATAAATTGTAAAGAAACATAAACCTCCCTTAATATTCCCAAAAGATGGTGTGTCTGTGTGTACTACATTAAGACTTGAAAATAGTTGTGATTGTTCTCTCCCTTTTCTCCCTTTCTTCCTTGTTTCATTTCTGCCATTTTTGTTTTTGGGGAAGTAATGGAAATGTTCCGGAAGTTTCCATACTGAATTCCCCTCATGCTTCGTTAGATGTAACTAGGCCAAATTCTCCTGCCATTACCAATAAATCAAGTGGAACAACAGTGATTGGCTTAACCTTATGTTATGCATGCTTTATCTATGGACCAAGGGCAATGGTTGCCTTCCCTATCTTATATGTTGACAGGTTGGACACACGAAAAAGAACACCAGCAAGGGAGATAAGTCTACTTATGTAGACAACAACTAACAGTGTGGGATGCACATTTTCTAATATTTGTCATTGCATCACCAATACCTAAAACCATGCATAAGTGAGTTGCTTATTCAATTCATCCTGCCTAAGTAGTAAAAACTGACGTTCAGTCTGTTCTGCCACCTCTCTATTACAATACAATATAATGCACTACCCATTTCTCAGAAGATATTTAGTGAAGAGCATTCAATAAACACCAAAGCTGAATTAAACAATTAGGAAATCATTTCACAAAGGTACAACACTCTTTGCCTTATATAGAAATATCTTGCTGGGTTCACTCAGTTAATAAAAAGGGACGACCTGAAAGAGTAAGGGAGCTTCAGGTCAAGAAGGAGGTGAAGGTTTGCAAAAGGTGTACAGTATATGCCAAGAAATGTGTTAGGCTCTTGAAGAATGCTCAAGGAATAAAATGTCCATTTCCTCCCAAACCCTCTAGTGATTTGAGCTTTTTTGTAGTTAGGTCATGAATGCCAAAGCAATTTACAAGCCAAAAAAGAGACTCTGTAGTAAATTATAAATATAGGACAGAGAAGACAATGTCTTCCCTATGTATCTTAATTGATTTTAATAATTAACAGAATAAGTTTCTTCCTTTTCACTCAAAATTCGTGAATTCTCCGGAAAACCAAATATAAAAGAATGTCTATTTCACACTAGCTTTCTTCTTATGGCTCTTTATTCTGCTTTTCTAACACCTGCTTTAACATTCTGATCTGAAATTATTATTAAAAAAATGTGAGGGGACTTGAAAGCAGGTGTATTTTGCTGGCTTTAGATCAGCATAATGAGAAGCTAGAATCTTGTAGACATGAGCTCTCTGTAGCGCTTACAGATTTGAGTGCCTGTGTGTGTTTATTATTTGTTTTGCTTTATTTAGTGCTTTTGTATTTGAGGGAGTAAGAAACAATTTAAAAATTACAGGTCTTAGAGTTACACGCACCTGGCTTTAAATTCTATTTCTGTGAAAAGCAATTAACTTATCTGTTGCCCAATGTCTTCATGTACAAGTATCTCAACAGTTTTATAAATCACAAAAAAATATGTATTTCCTGAGACAGTATAGGCGAACAAATGATAGTTATTTATATTTTATTAGCTATAGTTCATTGATGGGAGATATAACCATTACTTCAACCTGAAACATATTATTCAAGACTTATTTTAGCTCTTTAGGGTTTTGGACAGCTTCTTAGTTAGATTTTTCAGCTAATATTATTGGCCATTCCAACTTAACTAATTTTTATTTAAAAAATATTTTGCATGGCCAGATTATAGAATGGCTATGTCTATGTCCGTAGTATTTGCTTCAAGATAAGCTTTGATTGTAGAATTCCAATTAAAAGTAGAATTAACCTGGCACTTTCACCATATAGTACTCATGGAAAAAAAATGGACAAAACAGCCTGTCTTTATCAAAATATTTTCTCTAATCAGTTATAATTAACATGAAGTAATAGGATTTTTCTAGCTTTCTAGCTTTTCAAGATGAATTAATTTTGAGATGGCCCACACTCCTAACTTCTGATTTGGAGGAGTGAATTCACCAACTAGGTTCACAGCAGATTAATTAGCTGGTAATTTAGAAAGTTAATCATCATTCAATGGTACTTATTAAGTGTCTTCATGCCCATGAAACTGGTGTTAGAAGATTGGTGTGGGAGAATTGAAATCTCGCTTGAAGAAACATTTAAGTAGTTTTGACACCCCAGCTCCAACCTAAAAATATATACCTGTGGTGCTGCTCAAGTCTTTTTATCACTATTTAAGAGCAGGTGTTAAACACAATGCAAAAATGTGTAAGAAACATATTATGTGTGTGGAGTCTTCATAGTTTTCCTTTGAGACTGATTAAAGTATATTTCACATTAAATATTCTGAAATAATCTTCAGCATTCCGTGCACACTGCAACCTTATTTTTTTTTCTTCTTTCTCTGAAGACTTTTTCATGTTCACAGATAAAAATCAATTTTGTGATTTCTTCCTCGTAGCTAATGGAAATTTGTTCAAATCACAAAGCTACTACACGATTTGCCCAATTCAGCAGAAATGTACCTGCCTTGGTTCACTCAGTTCAAGAGAAGCCCAATTTGGAACAGCAAGGAAGTTTTGGATCAGGAATGAAGCGAATCTGTGAAATTTATAAAGTACTCAAAGAAATTGTGACCACCTAAAGCCAGCCTATTAGACTTTTGATGTTAATGTCTATGCTAACCTAAATGTGTATATAATATTCACTACAAATATGAAAATAAGATAATCTTGTGTATATGCATGTGGTCACATATGCATAAGCCCCTGAGCACATTTTCAGAATTGCCTTTAAAGTAATATATTTACATTTTTATGTTCTGAGGACTGCAGAGGGTAGTAAACATTGCTTGGCAAGCTGCAAGAACCTTCATGGATTTCTGTAAGCTTCATTTTATTTCTTTTCTTTACTTTTCTATATTTGTGAGAGCTAATAAACAATAATGATTCACCTCTAGATTTGCCATCCTTGAACCATTTGGAAATTACAGACATATTCTTTAGTTTAGTTGTTAGGCATAGAAATTTCTCGTATACATAGGCAATTCTAGCAAAAGGCTAACCAGAACAGGTTTTAGTGGTAAAACTCTAGTCACTTTCAACAAATGTTTCGTTGTTGTTGTTGTTGTTACTGTTGTTGTTGTTGTTTTTAATCCAACCTCTCTTGCACGTGGTGTAGAGCAAGCCTGCTTTCTTTATTCTGGCCTTTGTGTAACTACAGAACAGCAGGCTCAACTCCACCTTTAACCTTACATCTCCTCTTTAACAAATTAAGTAATTACAATGATATTTGTTCCTTAAGGCCATTCCATAGAGGAATTTAAGAACCAACAACTTCAGAGACCTAATATCCTAGATCAGCTTGCTGCAATACTGTGAGCAGAAACTTTTATGAGATTTGTAATCGTCTGATTACCTCCTGCAAAGTGAGAAGAGCAGAAGTAGAAGCAGGCAAGGTGAGAAGACATTTGGAACATCTTAACAGCCAACAGAGCCTGAATTTCCAGAAACACCGATAAGTGCAACTGGTCAAGATAAAATAGTTCTCAATTTGATGCCAAGAAGTCCACTACTACACTTTTAAAAATGTTTTAAACTATTTTTTGTAGTTAATACATCCTCTTATTATTTTTAAAAAATGCTAGTACAGGTAAGCTGGATCCTTATATAGAGAACAAAAACCTTCTTTACTGAATGCTACTTCAATTTTTTTTAAAGTGCTTTTCCTGAACATTTCATTCTGTGAGGAAAAAACAATTTTGTGATGATTTGGGTAAATAACTTCTTGCTTCTGATACTTGCCAGAATCTTATCAGACAAATATAAACACGCTACATATAATTTATTGTCATTTCAGCAATCAAAGTTTAAGAAAGGATTACATTTATAATTCATCCTTTATGAAGTGTATATTTATATCCTTATACAATTTGTCAGTTGAAGCCTTAACCCCCAAAGAGATAGTGTCCAGAGGCGGGGTTTTGAGAGATAATTAGGTTGAGATGAGAGCCTGAGGGTGAAGCCACATGGTGGAATTAGTGCCTTATAAAAAGAGGAGAAAAAGACTTGCTCTCACTCTCTCCACCATGTAAGGACTCAACTAGAAGGCGACTGGCTGGTCTGTAAACCAGGAAACAGGTCCTCATCAGAATCTGATCATGCTACCCTGGAGGGCAGGAATTCTAGTCTCCAAGAACGATGAGAAAGAAAGGTTAAGCCACCTGGTTTATGATTTATGGTATTCTGTTACAGAAGCCCAAATTGATGAAGACCTCATCTTGCCTTTAGGAAGACAGCAAATATTTTTATTATAGTAATATTTTTAATTAGCTCGTTTTCCTTTCTTTTTTCGTTTTTTTTTTTTTTTTTTTTTTTTTGAGACAGATTTTTGCTCTTGTTGCCCAAGCTGGAGTGCAGTGGTGTGATCTCGGCTCACTGCAGCCTCTGCCTCCCAGATTACAAGTGCCCGCCACCACGCCCAGATAATTTTTTTGTATTTTTAGTAAAGACGGGGTTTTACCATGTTGGCCGGGCTGGCCTTGAACGCCTGACGTCAGGTGATCCACCTGCCTCAGCCTCTCAAAGTGCTGGGATTATAGGAGTGAGCCACTGTGCCCTGCTTAACTCATTTTCAGAGTTATTCTTAGTGAATTTAGTCAAATGGACAATGCTTTGGGGAAAACGAATGTGATTTAGATAGAAAGATTGTGTCTTTGTCAGATGATACTGAAGAAATCAGGGTTACACATGTGTGAAGTTGGTCAACAACCATTGTTTACCACCATTAAAAGCCGTAGACTGCCCTTTTGTAAAAGCCTTTTTTTTTTTTGGTGGTTGATCTTGACATTCACATTAACCTGATTTTGTCAGTATATAAACATCCAGCAAGGAAAAACATAAAGGGAATTTTGAATCCATGTTGTGATTTACCTTTAGCCCAGACCATAGGGATGCCCTTGGGCCCTGCACTCTCTGTCCACACATTTGTTGGAGAATTAGACTGGAACATAACATTGCTTCGGTTTGATTTGCTGTGGTTCAACTTTGACCCTACTCCCCTCTGGGGATACAGACATGGAGCTTTTACCACTTACGCTCTTTTTGACAGCCTGTGGTAAACTGCACATTTTAGTAATAATCCACCTCTAAGCAATTCAAAGATAACTTTTAAAATATTGTTGTATATGTAAAGAAAAACAATGTTTAATTTTGCAGCTTTCAAAGTTTTGTGACATTGATTTCATAACATTCTGGAACCTATGTGAATTTTTCTATTTTTTCCAGGAAAATTACTTATCCACATAAACCCTGCAAAGCTGTAGTATGTCTGATTATATAATTAACAAAAAGTTTCACAATAATTGAAAGTATAAGTTGCTTCATACAATTTAAAACATTAAGTATTTCCATAACTCCACTTCACCGCTACCTCACTCTGCCTAAAAGATTAGGCAATGTTTATTACTCCTGCCTGGGAGTGAAATATATGTTCAAGTTTCAAAGGATTTTCTAAAAGAAAAATTTACAGTTTTTGCTTGGGATATGACTATTCTAAAATATTGTGAGAATATTTTAAAGATAAATTTACATCTGTATTATTTCCTGAGAGCAAGTGAAAAGAAAATGCCTGATGGGCCCTTTTCTTTTTCTTACTGTCAGAGAAAAATCAGAAATTCTATTGGTAAGAAGTGCAAATTAGTATGCAAATGCAAACATGCCTATTACGTTTTTCTAGAGGTTCATGAATTGGCCAAAAACAAAAATTCCAAATTATAGGTAGTTCAGGGATAACTCATGATGCTTGGAACATTTCCCTGTCTTTATAAAGTCAGAGTATCTCAACTCTTTACAAAATAAACTGGATTTATCTCCTTTCTTTCTTTTTCATGTATTTCTGTCTTTCTCCCAAAGAATAAACCATGATTTTTTGGTAATTGGTAAAAAGTGAATGTTCCAAGGCATAAAGGACCCTTAAGTGCTGGGAGGAGAGTACAGAAGGATCTGGGGTGAAACCGTCCTCAAGAGCCTCAACCTGATAGTTGATGGTTGCCAACACTATTGTTTGGAAACCAGATAAAGCCTATGTGAAAGGATCAATATAGAAATATGTAACTTTGCTCAGCATACAGACTATATTGACTGAACCAAAATGTATTTATTAAGTAACTCCCAGATTATCAATGTGTATTGCACATTCACAAAGTAGATAACATACAATCCATGCCGATAAGATACAATCCTTGCTATCTCTGGAAACTACAATATAACAAGTATATTTATTCTTATTCTTTTCTTCAATATTCTGGTTGTGACTTCATTGGTAGAGAACATGTGTAAAGGCATGAAAGACCCTTGGCACTCCCACCTAGAAACTACTCCAGATTTATTTTTTCTACTTATTTCTTCTTCTCCTTTTTCCCATTAGTTTATTTACTTGATTTTTCATTCTTTATCTTGGTAATCCTACAGTTGTGCTCTATTTTCCCTGAATAATCAGACTAATTTTTATCTTAAATATTACCTGCTCTGAATGACTTGCTCTTTAACGGCTTCTTGACTACGAGTACTACAAATCTAAGTTCTTGATGAGATCTAGGAGATACTGCTCTACCCTAGCCAGAAACTCACCAGATTTTTATCTTCTTGTCAAGAAAGCAATGTCAATGATTGGGAAGCAAAATTAATGTACATAAAATAAGAAGAAAATAATAACCTTGGGCAAGTTACATTACCCTTCTGGACCTCAGTTTGTACGTTGTAAATGAGGAAGAAACGGAAATAGAAGATAATTAAGATAGTACTTATTTACTGGATTTCATTGCCACACTTTTATTTTTTATAGTATCCATTTGTAAAGTTATTCTATCCTCATTCTATCCTCAGGTTATTGAACTGTATTAGGAATCTTATGCTGGGCACGATGGTATGTGCCTGTGGTGCTAGTTACTTGGAAGGTTAATGTGGGAAGACAGTTAGAGCCAAGGGTTCAATGCCACAGTGAGCTATGATAGCACCACTGCACTCCAGCCTGGATGACAAAGCAACACGCAGACTCCAAAAAAAGAAGAAGAAGAAGAAGAAGAAGAAGACGAATTCTGATATTATTGTTTAATTGTTCCAGGTAAAGAATCAGGATTCAAATTTGACTCCAACTTTAGTCTTTATGTTTCCAAAATTTATGTTGCTCTATTGTATTTTATTATATAAAAAAATACTCTCACCTGGATGCCTGCATAAAGTAGAAAAAATTAAAAAATAATCTCTGTTATGACTGTAATGTGATTAAAGATCATGCTTAAGAACTTAATCAAAAGGAGCTTTGTAAACATTAATTCTGCCATATATTAGCCTTGCAAAGAAAGATCCAGTGGTGAGATTTGAGTTAAAAACATAAATGAATCTGAAGGTGTAAAAAGCATGAGCAGGCCCTTCAAAGAGGGCAGAGTGAAATAAAAGATGGAGACAGTGAACCAAAGATGGACTTAAAATGTGTAATTTGGGAAATTATAGAGAACATCTTTTTAAGAACAGGAAGAGCTAATATTTAAATTTTTAAGTTGTTGTAAGTCATCTTTTTCTCTACATCTTCCTGAATATTGAATAAACTTGGTTATATGAATTGCTTTGCTTCATTTGGAAGACATGGGGAATTTCTGTTTTCAATTTCTTGGTTCCCAAACTGCAGAAGAGATATGCCTGGGAGAGTGAGAAATTCTGTAAAGTAGTACAGTAGGAAATAGAAGCTCAGAGCTATAGGAGGCAAAAGAATTAAAGCCCAAAAGAATTCTCAGGGATTTGGGAGAAGCGATTTTGTCTTCTACAGAGTGTGAAATTGCATTTGGAACAAGTATTTCTTTAGGACCTCAAGGATCAGAGAGATTCCCATCTCTGATATCTAGGTCTTTCTCCCTCTCTGTGTGCGTGTGTCTGCATATATGTATGTATGTTTGTGTGTGTGTGTACATTCCATATAGAGACATACACACACAAATACGTGTTTATTTTGTAAGAATCTAGACACAGGAAGAATACCTACAGACGCAGGGAAGGAAGGAGGTTTCATTTCCCTCATTTCTTTTATGTTGTTGTTATGTAATGTATTATTATATACACTTACTTCTAAGTTTGATGGCCTTGTTCATGTTTAGGTCATTTTTCTGTTTTGGATCACACACGTCCATGATTAAATATAATAGTAATTTCCACAGGAATTTAATCCACCATAAAATTTCCCTTAAAAAGTTTTGGAAAGCTGCCAGGAAGTCTTATTTATACAATGTAGAAAAAGTTTTCCCAACTTATGACCCAGGATTGCTTTGAATGTGGTCCAATACAAATTCGTAAATTTTCTTATAACATTACGGTCTAGTGTTTTGCCCAGGCATGGTGACTCGCCTGTTATCCCAGAACTTTGGGAGTCTGAGGCAGGAGAATCACTAGAGGTTAGGAGTTCAAGACCAGCCTGGCCAACATGGGGAAACCCTGTCTGTACTAAAAATATAAAAATTAGCTGGGTGTGGTGGTATACATCTGTAATCCCAACTACTCAGGAGGCTGAGGCAGGAGAATCACTTGAATCTGGGAGACAGAGGTTGCAGTGAGCTGGGATCATGCCGTTGCACTACAGCCTGGGTGACAGAGCAAGGCTTCATTGCAAAAAAAAAAAAAAGATTTTTTTGCAATTTTTTTTTGCTCAACAGATATTGTCAGTGTTCATGCATTTTATGTGTGGCCCAAGATAATTTTTTTCCCAATCTTTTAGCCAGGGAAGTCAAAAGATGAGACACCCCTGATAGATGAAAAACCTTTATCAATACCTATTATCCTACATAGTATTGTCCCATGTCCAAGTAAAAGCTGTCACTTGGCTGTCAATGACCTATGGGTACCCTACTCCTGCAGGTGCCTGTTGATGACAGCTAAGCTGAATTAGTTGCTATTGTAAGTCTGCTGATATTGGTTTGCTGACTGCCCTCAACAACATTGTATATCCACCACCAATCCCATCCAAATTGCTCCTGTTCTTACAAAAATATTTAGCACCAAAATGATTAACATTTAACACAGAGAGTTCTCAATATTTCAGGGGCTTTATAGCAAAACATAGTTATTTCCAATTAAAAACTGGCTGCCTTGTCATTTTAGTACCCAATCATGAGTTGATGTGCCTGAGGACAATCTGAATAAGACCTTCTCTGCTGTCCTTAACTATTGATTTTAACCTATTTTCTTCCGAGAAAATGTATGCACCTTAAAAATAATGTATGGTTTCCCTGGGGAATTACTCATCACATATGTTCTGAGATTCATGGTGTGTGTATTTACTACTAAATTCCCGGAGTGTCTTGAATTCTGAGAATAATCCTACTTTCCTGCAAAACAAAATATGACAAAACAGCAATTAATGTAAGGAAGAAACCACAATGTCCCAGAGCACTTAATAAGAGCTGCATGGTGGAGGTGACATGATAATATGAATAATTGGAGGCTGACATTCTTTAATCCTCAAACCCTCTCTATTGCCATTCTTCTCTTAATTACCCATGATTCATGTCACAACTTTGGTTAAAAAAATATATATATATGTAATACCTTTTTTGGTGATAAAGTCCTTTAGCTATAATAGATTACAATATGAAATGCAACCACAGTAAATTGTACAAATAATAAATTGGTCCTTGGAAGTAATAAATTACATAAAATCAAAGCAAATTGAACATATCAGAATCTAAGATCATGCTACCTAGGTTGGCATGTTCTTGCGAAATATGTTCGAAGAGCTCCCATTTTTTTTAATATCGTATAAGATAAAAATGATTAATGATTCTTTAATATGTTAATTAAATAAAGTTATTTTATAAGAACCTGAACACAGGAAGAATGCCTACACATTCAGGGGGATGGAGGAAGGTTACATTTCTCTCATCTCTTTTAGATTATTGGTATTATTTTAGAAACTGTCTTTATTTATTATTTAGAAACTATGTCTTTAACCACTTATTATATATTTTTATTCCAAATGTAGAGGCAAGGCATTCAAAAGATATTTTAAAAGAGTATAAGTAAAAACTATCAAAGTATTAAACGTATAACATGTACTAAGCAATACTTAACATTTGGTAAATTACTGAGTGTGGCGTAAAGTAAATGCCCCTGAGAGCAATAACTTGAGCAAACCATTAGGATGACACTGTATAGCAGATGCACCCGAATGTGTGTTCTGAGCTAGGGAATCCAGGAATAGCCAATCCAGAGATCCATTCCTTCTTCATGAGGAACATCTGAGCCCCTAGACCATCTCGTGGAATATGGGCTGGACAGGGAATTTAGGTCCTGAGCTTTTGGTTAAATGAAGGTTGCCAGGTAGAGGTCATTAAGGGAAGGGTTTTAAGTGGAAATGCTATAGAAACTGCATGTTCTTTGCAAGTGGTTGCAGATTTTCTGCCCAGCCTGCTGCCACTGGCCTATGTGGTTATGTTGTCCAGCCAGTGACCACCATACTGTGGGAATGGTGGTGACCCTGTCCAGACCACCACCACTGCCACTCTTTCCCCCAAAAGTAAGCTCCTAACAAAACCCCATGTATCATTTGCTGCCTCTGGGCCTCTTCTTCGGCTTCTTAAACCTGGTGCCTTCTCTATTGAGGTTAATAGGACTACAACACAACATGTGGAAAATAATATTCTGAGCACCAAGCTGTTTTGGGACAGCATCTGTATAATCATAAGGTTGTTATTAAAATCCACATTTTGTTGCCATTGCTCTTGGTGCTTTAGACATGAAGTCCTTGCCCATGCCTATGTCCTGAATGGTA
>NW_012114555.1:172938-197911 GCF_000951035.1 Colobus angolensis palliatus | reverse complement strand
CTCAGGAAGGGGAACATCACACACCGGGGCCTATCATGGGGAAGGGGGAGGGGGGAGGGATTGCATTGGGAGTTATACCTGATGTAAATGACGAGCTGTTGGGTGCTGACGAGTTGATGGGTGCAGCACACCAACATGGCACAAGTATACATATGTAACAATCCTGCACATTATGCACATGTACCCTAGAACTTAAAGTATAATCATAATAAAAAAAAAAAGAAAAAAACATCCACATTTTGAAGAAGAGGAAGAAGAGGCTCGGAGAGTTACAAGTAGGCTGACATTTGGATGTTACACAGTCAGAACCTAAACCTTGTTAATATTGCCATTGTAAGGAAGAAAAAAAGTGATACCTCTTTAACAATCCTGCACATTATGCACATGTACCCTAGAACTTAAAGTATAATCATAATAAAAAAAAAAAAGAAAAAAACATCCACATTTTGAAGAAGAGGAAGAAGAGGCTCGGAGAGTTACAAGTAGGCTGGCATTTGGATGTTACACAGTCAGAACCTAAACCTTGTTAATATTGCCATTGTAAGGAAGAAAAAAAGTGATACCTCTTCCTTATCATGCAAGGTCTATGGCTGACATTGTTACAACAAAAGACAGATTAACAAGAGAAAAGCATAAAGAATGTATTTAATTAAAGTCCTATACCACAAGGGAGTCTTCAGAAATAAACACCAAAGAAATAGGAAAATTGTGTATTTTTACACTTAGATTCAGTAAAGAATGGAGAGCCATTTAGAAATGTTGTTGAACATAAAGGGTATGACCTAATGCTAATAAACTGGGGGATCTTAGGCAGTCTCATTTGTTCAGATTCTTCTCGTCTCCTCCTTCCCCCCAGGTATGAGGCAGATCTCTTTTAGAATGAGGATCTTGTAGCCTACTTTCAGGGTAGGTAGGTCAGAGGGTGACCTCCCAAGGTTTTATAACTTGCTTTGAGACAGAGGAGTTGTAATTTTTACCATATGTTTTGAGGGAGAAATAGGAGAATGGGAAAAGAAAGTGGGGGAAAGTGAGGAAACTTGGCTCTGGGGCCCGTCCAATCTTTCAGTTCAAAATAGTTAACATGCCAAAGTAACATACTTTGGGTATTATGTTCTGACCTTCAGTACTGTGTAACTGCATAATTAATTAATACAATTTGTCATTTGACACCGGGCAGGTTTTCCACAATCTGTGTGTTAATTATGCTTTCTGTAAAGTAAATATAAAAACACTCTTACCTCATAAGAAAATTTTGGGGATAAATTGACTTAATATGTGTAAGATACTTAGAATAATGTTTGGCACTTTGAAACTGCTCAGTAGAGGCTATTTTTATTCTACATTTATAAGGAATAATGCAAATTTATCACATAATTATAACAACCTTAATTTTCTTCCCTCCCTCCCTCCCTTCTTTCTTTCCTTCCTTCCTTCCTCCCTTCCTTCCTTTCTTCTTTCCTTCCTTCCATTTCTTTCAAATATACTAATATCCAAGATACAGTATTAATATAAACTGCAACTTCATTTTACTCAATGTATTGGCATTTTTGTATTTACATGTTTTAGGGGTTTTTTTCTCCATAAAAATCTCATATGGTTATATGTGTGAGGAATCTGCCTTGGAACAGCTGCTTCCCAATAGATTGTTATTACCTGAAACAGTTATTATAATTTTTGCCATTTCACAGATCTAACAAAATGCCTTAATAATGGTGAAAACCGCATCCAAGATTATGCAATTAACAAGTGAAAAAACTAAGACCACTGAGACAGATACCAAGATAAGCCTCAAGCCATTCACATTTCTGTAGGCATTGCAGATAAATGTTGTTTGCTGTATTAAATTGTAACTATATTGTATTTCAAGACAATTTCTTATTCTTGTCTATGTATATTCTATTCTTGATTTTACTTTTAGCTGATTGCAATCCAGGGAGGCAAATCATTATGAGAATTTTAATTGTGTATACTGGAGGGATATTAATTTTTCTTATCTAGAGAGGACTCAGGAGATTTTTCTTTACACAGTGTGGATCATAAAATGGAATAAGCTGTATATATATATGTATATATTTTATCTATGAGATTTATATCAATAATATAGATATCTGATCTATATCAGGTATAGGTATAGATATAGGTATTTGTGTGTGCACCCAGTGTGTGTGTGTATATATATGTGTGGGCATGTGTGTATATATATATATATATACACACAGGCATATCAATCATGTTAATATTAATAAAGTCTCAGTCACTTAAATAAGTCATAAAACAAATCACATCACTCCCTTGATAAAAACCCTCCAATAGTTTCCCATCACAATTACAAGAAATCCAAAGCATTTAACATGGGCTAAAATCCCTACATGATCTGGCCCCTGAATACCACTACCAATGTATCTCCTATTTTCCTTCTCCTAAATCTCCAGCCGTGCTGCTGTCCCTCATGCTGTGGCTTTAACATGCCCAATGTGGTTCTGCTTTAGGGCTTTTCCACTTGCTGTTCTCTCTGCCTTGGGACCTGTACCCAATTTTCCACATGGTTCACTCTCACAATTCATTTTGTCCTTACATTTATTGAGTATGTGCACCAGGTACTCTTCTAAACACTTTAAATGAATTATGTTATGAAAACAAGTTATCTGTTTGGTGACATGGGTTAGGAAGAGTGGCATGGTTTAAGAACACAAGTGCAAAATAAAAATTTCATTTAATGCTATCGCAATATCAAAGCAACTAATGAACAGAACTGGAAAATAAATTTAGATGTGCTATTTTGTTAGCTTCCCATTTCCTCATACATGCACATTGTTCAAACAGTGTTGTTTGGAATAATGTGTATTGACTTTACAGTAGACTGAAAAAGACACAACAAGGTCAGACATTTTCAGAGGGAAAGGAAGTTCTGGGGAAGAGAAGTCAATTATATAAACCATTGGTGATTATTATTTCAAGGTAAATAAATGTCAGTTCCATGATATACCTCTGGGAAAAGGATGCTGCAATATGAAATAATACATTTGCTGGCTGTGATAGCATGAGCTCAGATAAAACAAATGCCTACATATAGTTCCTAATGTACAACATAATGAGTCATAAAACAGTCAAATAAGGGATTTTGCTTTGAAGACAAAGTCACCATTAATTTGGAAGGCCATATGTGTATCCAGGATGGGATCTTGAACTGGAATAACACTTTCTATTTTTTGACATCACCTTCCATTCAATGTTCCCAACTTCTATGGCCATATCCAGGAATCTTGGGGAAAGTAGAGACCTCAGGGGATTCTTGAAATTCAAAACTCACCTTAAAGCCGGTTCCCCCTGTTTTGTGGATCTTACTTTTAGCTGATTGCAATCCATGGAGACAAATCATTATGAGAGTTTTAATTGCGTATACTGGGGTGATACTAATTTATTCCCATCTAGATAGAATTCTGGAGATTTTTCCTTAATGAGTTATGCAGAAGCTTTTTAGCCAGACAAATGGGGGTTTGAATCCTGTCTAGGCAGTGTTATTATCAGAAAGTTGTCACATTTCTTGTTAAGGTTTGCTTCACTCCTCTCTAAAATGAAAATTATAGCTATTTCATAGAGATTGTACAACAATTAAATGAGACAATTATGTGAACAATTTATCATAGGTCGTGGCAGAGTAGATATTCAATATATTAGTTTTCTTTTCCTTTCCTCATCTTGTAGAATATAAAGTGGGTATTCACCACTCAGAAATCATACAGAATATACCATCCTATTACATCTTTCTATATACATTTTCTACATGGTGATTTTGTCAAAATATTTAATATAACGCTTCAAGTGCTTTATCGATCCTTTATGAACAAAGTCAAGAGGAAACTCCAGCACTTTCTGTTTATACCTCACAAAGATATTTTCCTTGACCAAACCCTTTTCAATTCCCCTGAACTCATTTTTTAAATTGGCTCCATTCTAGGTTACATCATCAACAACCCAATTTTAGCAAGAATCCCACGAAGTCAGTTTAGTCAAAATCCCCACCCTCAAGATCTGATCACCCTCATACTCACAGAAATTCTTCATCCCTATCCATACCCCAGGTAATGTGTGAACAACAATTGGCCTGCCTTCAGCCAAAATCCTGTTACGTTGATTGAGCCAGTATCCCTTCCTACCTTGCTATTTCCTTAATAATTTTCTATGTACACACCCTCCCACTGTGCTCAGCTCCTTGGCTATTAATTCCCACTATCCCCTGATAGTATTTGGAGTTGAACCCAATTTCTCTCCCCTGCTGCAATACCCCATTGTGGTAGTCCTTATATGTGTTGCAGTTGTCTTGAATAAAGTCTGCCCTTAGTGTTTTAATGAATGTCATGAGCAATTTTTGAAAATTAACACATACTTAACTGATTCCATCTAGTCTCATATCTTTAAATACCATGTCTGTGTTGAGGGCTCCTATTTTTATTCCCAGGCCTGCACTTACTCTTCAGCTCCAAACTTGGCTATTCATTTAACACCTAACTGAGATGTTGAACAGTATCTCAGGCGAAACCTTGCCAAAAGAGCGATTGATTGATCCCTACACCTGCCATTCTTTTACAAGTCTATCTGTCTCTGTAATTGATACAATTTCCACACAGGTGCTCAGCCTAAAATCTGAGGAGAATGCTTCAATGGTCTCCTTGGGTTCACTGCTTTCTGATGGTATCTTCAGTAATCTAACTAAAATGTTATATCCACAAGCAACCATTTCTTCCCATTTTATATGCTAAAATTCTAAACTCAGCTACAAGTCTTTCTTACCTACACTAGGATAATAGACTCCTAATAGGTTTCCCTTCCTTGGCTCTTTTGCACCCTTGGAATACGTTCTCTACCCAGATAGAGAAACAAAGATGCTTCTTCATCACCTTTGCACAAGCTCCTCCTTTTTAATAGGTCTCATCTTTGGGCCCTGCTCTTGGCCTGCTGAAGCTAGTTTTAGTAAAAAAAAAAAAAAAAAAAAAAATCTCTAAGTCAGTTTAGCAAGAATCCCACCCATTCTTGATATCTGATCATCCTTGATCAAGTCTCTCATCTACCACCTTTGATGTCTGAGTTCTTGGCCTGCCTTTAGCAAGAGTCCTGCTGTACCTGTTTGGCAAGAATCTTCCTATCCTTCATGTCTCTTAGCAATTTTCCATACACTGATTCCCTCACTCAACTTGTTACCTAGAAACCCTCATTTGTCTTTGCTGTATTGAAAATTGAGCTCGGTTCTGTACTGAAGTCTCTTTTCCCTACCAAATAGTCTAGTCATCACATAAAATCTGCCTTTATCACCACTAACTGATGTCCAGTTTTGTTTCTGTTTGAAAAGGTAACTTTCTCAAATATCACTCACCTCTTTGTTAAAGCTTTTTAACTGTTTCTCAAATGAAATAGAGTGAAATAAAATAGAATGAAATCTCAGACTCTTCACCACAGTCTTCAAGATGCTGCATTATATGAACCTCTCTGATCTTTCTCCCACCATATTCCTTCTTTTCCTCACAGATTTTCATATGGCTGCCCCTTTCTCATCAGTGAGGACTTTGTTAGATGTCATTTTTCTCAGAAAACCCTTCAAGTTCTCAAAATAAAGAGGTACCCCTTCACTCCCATCACTACATTATTCTATTTATTTTCTTTGCTGCCTTTCTCAGTTTTTAAGGTATTCTTCTTATTAATTCCAGTGATTAGACTTAGCGGATGCTAAATACGTGTTTTTCACTGTCTGCCTGCCTGTTTATTCTGTATAGCCAGGAGATGGGAATGATACAGGCAAAATAACAAAACGAAAAAGAAAACACACTTAAAACCTAGAAAAAAGACAACATGCTTTGCTTTTCAATAATGAAAACAATTTTTCAAAGGTTCTCATCAGGATGTGTCCTTTTAGAAGTGTAAAAGAAATAATATATACAGTAGGATGTAAACATTTTTAATTCTAGGACAGATCTTGGTTCAAAAGGTTGACTAACCTCTTAAAATCCTTAATGTTCTAGATAAAAAGTCACTTTGGGGGGCAATTAGAAGATATACTCATTAAAGCAAATGTACAAAGGCCATACAGCATGGGTATAAGAGGTTAGGCCGTACCATTAAGAAGTAACCTGGAAAACCAGTCATTTGAACGACTTTGCCTTTGAGGTTACTTCACAGCAAGCAGACACCAGACAACCACATTGGATTTCAAGTCCAAAGTTAAGGAGCAGGATGGAACCCTGCTCTCTCCTCTTATTTAACTATTTCAATCTACATTTCAAGATAATAGTTGGGTGACATAGAGGTATATCTAAGAATGTTACAAAATGCTAAGGTTATTCAAGTTGTGTACAGCATTTGAAACAGGTAAATAGCTTGATAAGAAGGGTAGGGTCTCCTCCTCCTCTCCCATCAATAATATCTAAATCTGGACAAAAACATTGATATTTAGGGTTAAAGCTGAGGCTTTCTATCATAAAATTGATGTCTCTTTTTATGTGATTGCCTGTTGTATGCCTAGAGAACAAAATAAGGTTTAAGAAACTTTGAGGGACTCAGGCATGAAAGAGATCTACAATGGAGACAGAAAATGATTTATCTTTTTATCTTGTGACCAAAACCTATAGCAGAGTACGGATCCAAAACCTTATACAAAGCAATCATGGAGATATATCAGACAAAGGCAGAAGAAAAATGTTCATTTCTCCATGTCTTTCTAACCTCTGCCGCCAGTTTCAGAATTAAATGGCTCTTTTTTTTTTTTTTTTAGTTAGTAATTTGTCTCTTTGATTTCTCAGTTATTGAAAAAACAACAAAATATCATGTCTGCTGAAACTCAGACAAAACTTCTTCCTTTTCTGAAGGAAAAGAGACACCTCCACGGGACAGGTCCTGGAGGCAGAGTTCAGAAATAACACATTTAATAATTCTCTGGGGCTAGATGACCCACCCAATCAATAGCACTGATGGTTTTATAAGCCTGATTTTTTTCACCCAACACCTAGAGGCTTAATAAAGCTATGGTGGAAAGTCTGTTTTGAACAAGGCTTCAGGTGACCAACGTTAAAAGTAAAAGGAAGAAATCATGATTCTGCCCTTTTGAAGCTATTTTTTGTCACAACCAAGTGTAAGGTTTAAATTGATATGGTCTCTTAACAATTATATGTAGTTAATATTTACAGCCTTTAAGAGGAAGACAATTTTGTTTTATAGAAGGAGATAGCAACATGAGTTATATCTGTGTATACACTCTTAAATCCTAAGAAAGGTATAATTCTGTGCATTCCTTGTGACCAATGAATAAGCTAATGCATTGAGTAGCTCTGAGGGACCAATTCATGTCAAAGTCAATGCAAATGGAAGTTCCGGGTGTTGTGCACTCTTCTGCTTGACAGTGGTGGGTGGACCTGGCCATATGTCTTAATATCCCTGACAGTTACTAACGGAGCAAAGGTTTGGAACTCTATAATTTTTAAGCTCCCACATGGTTCTAAAATCACGTCGTTTTTTTGTGCTTCTTTGAAACTTTACGATGTTATCAAGGAGTTGACCATAACCAACAAAGGAGTTGACCATTCTCAACAAGAGATTGCAGATTTTAAGGATTAATTTCTTTAATTTTGGAAAAGCCTCTGCCAATAATTTTTTGAATCTTGTCTCTGTTGTCTATTTTTCTTTTAAAATTCTGATTACTTTTAGGTTGAAACTTTTTAGCTATTCTCCAAGTCTCTTACTCTTTTCATTGTTCATAATTTCTATACTATATAGTATATGCTTTTTCAGACTGAAAAACTGGTTTACCAATTTTCTTATAGTTGGGATTATCCTGTGGTTTAACCCTTCAGAAAAGTGATTCATTTAAAAAATTTTTTTCTTCTTTGCTAGAATTTGATTTTATTTTTGTTTTTGTTTTGTAATGCTGCCTGATTATTTTTCTGTTCTCCTGTTACCAGTACAATTTTCAGAGCCACTTTTTCTTTCTTTACACATAGAGGTTGTTATACTATGTGTTTTTAAATCTAAACTAAGAGATAAATTATAAGCTAAAAAATAATTTCAGTACATTTCACAGAAGATTAGAATTGGAAAATAACTAATAATCATATTTGATGACTGAATATATGAAAAAAGTTTCAACTTCTATATTAATCAGGGAAATAGTAAAACTACAATAAGACACAATCTTAAACCTAACACATTGACAAAAACTTTGAATGTTTGATAACATCAGATAACAAAGATGTGATGCAATGAGAACTGTGATGTCAGTTCTGGTAAAAGTGAAATTATAAAAAACAATTTTTAAAATTATGCAGTATCTTCTGCAATGTTTCACACGCCAACTTATACAGCCCAATTTTACTTTATAGAAGGTATGTACTTTACAGTGACTCTAGCTCAGGACCACCGGAAGACAAACACAAGAGTGACTGAGGCAGCACATTTATAATAGCTAGCAAACAAACAAACAAACACCCAAATGCTCAAGAAGAGAATGGATACACTGTAATATATTCAAAAATTGGAAATTATGCACTATTTAGAACGAAAGAACTGTTGCTACACACATCAAGATACACCTCTATCAGAAAAATAGTTACAAAAGCAAGTCACAGAAAAACAAGCAGAACAAAACATATATCATTGGGGGATACAACATACCTGGTAACAATACAAAGAACATTAAGAGAAAGCCAGGCCTGCTGACTCACATCTGCAATCCCAGCACTTTGGGAGGCCGAGGCAGCACAATCACTTGAGCCCAGGATTTCAAGACCAGCCTTGGAAACATGGTAAAAGTTCATCTCTACAAAAAGTACAAAAATGAGCCAGGCGTGGGGGTGAATGCCTGTAGTCCCAGCTACGGGCATTCCTGGGATCACCTGATCCCAGGAAGTTGAAACTGCGGTGAGCTGTGATTGCACCACTGCTCCAGCCTGGGCAACAGAGCCAGAGCTTTTCTCAAAAACAAACAAACAAAAAAACCAAAAAAATCAAGGGAATGCTTAAATAAATAAGCTGCAATTGCTGTCCACTTTTATCTTTGGACAACAGCTAAGGGACAGATGGAACTGCAAAAGTTCCTTTGATTGTGGATCTATAGATGTTCTTGCTAGGCTTCATATTTGTTACAGTTTCATATTTATTAACTCACTTAAAATTAAATTCTATTTTTCATGTATAATTTTAGAAGAGTAAACACAAAACTATTAATTCTGCTTAACTCTAGAGGAGGATTATTAGATTATAAAGGGTTTTCATTTTATATGCATTATAGATTATCTTAACCTTTGCTCATTTAATACATATTTATTTGAAAGCTGACTAACTTTGCCAACAAAGCTCTTGCTCATCACGCTATTATCCAATCATACTTTCATCTCCTCCTCTTACTCTGAACAACTTCAGTGATATCTTCCTATTCCTATAATTTTAGGTTAAGTGTAGTGTGCACTGCCTTCAGAAATGTATCTTCACGATTTTCTCTTTAGATGCGTATTCACTGTCTGTTCCTTCCTTTCTTCTTATATTTCCATTATTTGTTAAAGAAATGTGTAATTTACCAATTTCCCTCTTTAAGTTACCTGTTTCTTTTGTAGAAAACCTAAAATTTCTAATGGTGTTCTTAATTATGAGGTATGTAAGAATGAAGGGAAAGATCCATTGAAAATCAACTGACAAAAGGCTGACTTACTGAAGAAAAGGTAGGCAAATGTATCATTGTTTTGGCTGGGTGCAATGGCCAATATAAATTTGTAAGTATTTTTAAAATATTATGTTCTGACATTTTGGCCAGGTGCCATGGCTCATGCCTGTAATCCCAACACTTTTGGAAGCCGAGGCAGGTGGATCACTTGATGTCAGTCATTCGAAACTATCCATGGACAACATGGTGAAACCACGTCTCCACTGAAAATACAAAAATTAGCCAGGCATGGTGGCAAACGCCTTTAATCCCAGCTATTCAGGAAGCTGAGGCAAGAGAACTGCTTGAACCCGGAAGGTAGAGGTTGCAGTGAGTAGAGATCACGCCACCGTACTCCAGTCTTGGTGACAAAGGGAAACTCCATCTAAAAAAGAAAAATATATATATTATATATTTAATATATATTTTATATTTTATATATTATAAATTTGTATATTATATATACTATGTATCTTACATATTGTATATATACAATATAATAACCAAAAAACCAAGGGAATACTTAAATAAATAAGCTTAAATTGGTGTCCACTTTTATCTTTGGATGACAGCTAAGGGACAGACGGAACTGCAAAAGTTACTTTTCAGTTTCACCGCAGTTTCAACTTCCTGGGATCAAGTGATCCTCTCACTTAAGCTTCCCAAGTAGCTGGGACTACAGGCATGCACCACCACACCTCGCTAATTTTTGTATTTTTTGTAGAGATGAAGTTTTGCCATGTTTCCCAGGCTGGTCTTGAAATATAAATATATATATTTTATATATTGTATATATATTATATATTGTACATATTTTTTATATATAGTTGTTTTATATGACACAGGAGCCTTCAGAATGATGACCCAAGGATATAGGGGAAACTGTTTTTATGATTAGCTTATATTAAGTATGGACAGCTGTGCAGAAATATGATTGGACAAAAAGGGTATCATCAAATACTACCAGACTGAATGGGGAAATGAAGCAAGGCCTGTCTGTTTGGATTCTTCTTGACCTTTCTCTGTTGCATTCCATTCTTCTGGATATGGGCCACGACCCTCTCTGGGATGGGGGTCTTATGACCTACAGTCAGACAAGGTCAGCTGAATAATTTCTTCGTGGCCAATTTGTACACTGAAGGTGAGGGTTGGGGCACGATTTAATATTTTTATATTTTATTGCTGGCTTTGGTAAAAAAGGGGATCTGGTTTCTCTGAACTGCCTCAGGGAAGAAGGATTCTAATTTCTATGGCTCAGCTCTGAGGACAATCAGGGTCCAGAGACAGGAGGGAAGAAGGTTAGAGAGAGCTGCTTCTGAGGTTTTCATTTTGGGGTATTGTTTTCTGAGCCCCAACAGTAGCCTAAACTGGAAGACCCTTTTTTCACTGTAGAAGGGCATCCTGAAAGTGCTAGAAGTTCCACATATCCTAAGCTAATTTAAGAGTATTCCCAATTACAACCATTTCTTGGAGCCAAAAAAACAAAACAAAACAAAACAAAACCCTCTATCTGCACCCCTGTTATGTGTATTTAAGTACAAAGGCCTGTAAACTTCCAGACTTTTCTTAAGTTAATTCCTCATCCATTTTTTTAAAAATGTTTTTCAACTTTATTGACTGAAAATTGATGAATAAAAACTGTATCTGTTCAAGGTGTACAACTTGATAACTCAATATATGTTTACATTGTGGAATGGTTACCCCTATCTAATTAACACATAAATCACCACAAATAGTTATCATTGTGTGTATGGCGTGATGAGGACATAAGATATACTCTCTTAGCAAATTTCAGGTAAATACTATGGTATTATTAACTGTAATCACCATGCTGTACATTAAATCCCCAGAGCTTATTATTTTATAGTTAAAAGTTTGCACTCTTAGACCAACATTCAAATCTCCCTCTCAGGATCTATTATGAGATAATCTCAAGGTCTCAAGAGAAAAATTAGACACATTATGTTGCTTAAGGAGTGTTACAAAATGATGGTAAAAGATAATGTAAGTATTTATCAATGAAAAAGATGCTAGTATTTTTCTGAAAATGTTGCCAGAAAGTTGTCATTAAAATGGCTGCTCCATAGCTCTCTAAAATTATTCAATTACAATGTGATTTCAGGTACCCAATCCATTTTTTTTCCTTAAGCTATGAATTTTTTTTCCTGAATTGCTTTTCCATGGCACCCAATACATAAGCCAGGTTCTCTTTAATTACCAAGTTCTAGTCTTCAAAGGAGAGTGATTAGAGGAAAAGAGGTTGTAGTTGGCTCACACTATTGTTTTATTATCTTTGTTCCCTGCTGTGATATAAATGATTTGCTTTTGCTTGCTGACAGTGGCATTTTGCTTTGTGATAAAAAAGAAAGACTCAGAACACCAGCTATAAAAATGTTTGTTATTTCAACAAATTGTAACATCTCTAAAATTCAACATTTGTCATTGTTCCACAATTCTATGTATGTTCTCTTTCTTTGCTATGAAATATTCCTGATACTTAGTTCCTAAAGTGAATTAAAAGATAAAATGTGTTATCAAGAACTCCATGGTTATGAAGTTTGAAATAAGTTAACTGAAGTAAGGCTTAAACACATGCTACAATAATAATCACTTCTCATGGTTGAAATCATTTAGCAATCTTTAGGTCATTGCTTCTTATTCCTTGAAAATGTATCTCTTGCTGTAATGTCACTAGCCTCACTGCCTGTTGTAATTCTAGCTTCTTTCAATATCTAGATTGCTGATGAAAAGCAAACACTCTTGCCTCTCAGGTTCTCTTACTATTCACTTTACCTCAGTTTAAGTAACTCTATGGTCATGATCCGAATCTTGTCATTATAAATAATTGTACCTTTCATAATTTCAACTTCAAATATATCATTTTTTTACCACTCTTCCTTCTCTCTCCAGTCTCTCTTTGAAACTTAATTCTCACAATATTTTGACCTTATATAAATTGATTTTACCACTATTCCCTATATTTAACTGATGTCCTCACTTCCCTTTTTACACAGCTTAAAAGTCATGATTCACTATTATATCTTCTCATGCATCCACCCTGAGCTCTGTCACCACTCTTACTTTGTCCTAGTACTTTACCAAGACTCCAAACCCAACTAAAATTAAATTATTGTCTTAGCTTTCATTCTCACTTGACTGTCAGGGTAAATGATACACTGTTTTAACAAAGAGACATGACAAATGTAAAGAATTAAACAGGAGAAAGGTTTGTTGTTTTTCAACTAAAGATATCAAGATGAATGGTCCAGCTTAGCATCAATGTCTTCCTCTACTCCTTGCAGACATTCAGGGATCTAGGGTCTCTTTTTCTTCCCCCCACAGCTAGGGCCTTGTCCTCACCTTCCTGATTGGTGCTGGGCCATGTGCATGCTCATGGCTCAATTTATATAATCTAGAAAGAGAGAACATGTAGGTTAACAGTATTATTTTTAACAATTGAAGGAGGAGTTTCCCATATCCTTCTGTTCACATCCCTAGGTACAAATGTAGTCTCATTACTACACCTAGGTAAAAATAAACCTAGGAAATGCAACTCCTAGATGGATAGATAGATGCACAGCTTAACTTGATTATGATGAAAAAAAACTGATGGAAAGTAAGAGATCTTATAACTGAACAAAGCTATAGAAAAACATAAAATCATGTGAATGTTAACAGATCTTATTTTAAATTTAAGGCTACTGACTGCAAGTGGTCTAGTAATGCTGTTTGGCCTTTGTAATATTTTTTCCTAGGCTTTCCTTTTCTCTACTTATTTTACATTCATCTATAACATTTTTCTTTTCTCTTATACACTGAGGAAATATTAAATAGAAGCAATCAGAACATCGATTCCATACACCCGCACCACCCCATCTTCTCATCTCTCCGTATTAGCCAATATTGTACTATTTCTTCTTGTTTCTTCCTGTATATGAATTCCCTATGACTGTAAGCCAAACACATCCATGGGTACATTAAATCCCATCTGCTTTCAGCTGCACAAGGATATCTCCCTAGATATTTTCTCTTTTCTTCTGCATCATCAATTTCTCCCTTTTATTGGATCATCTATATCACCATAAAAATAGATTTTTACCACCTTTAGAATAAAATAATGTGTCTTGATTTCATATATGACAAACAGGGAAGCTAGGTGCACTATTTCTGCTCCTCATTACAGTAAATCTTCTTGAAATAGTGGTCTACTCAAATCATCTTTAGTTCCTTCTTTCTCTCTTTCTCACTCTCTCCTTGTCTCTCTTTTCTTTGCCTCCAACATTCCACAAATATTGCTATCCTCAGAGTTATAAATGACCTCCATGTTGCCGATTCTAATGCTCAAATTTCAGTGCTCCTTTTACAGGACCTTTCAGCAACGTTCACCACTATTCCTCTTTCTTCCTAGGAACACTGTAGTAGGCATGCATGATATCAAAATCTTTGTGTTTCTCGTGTACTTCACTAGCTAGCTTTTCTCATTCTCGTTGCTATGTCTTTCTTACCTTCCTGCTGCTAAAGTCTAGAAGTGCCCTTAGATCTTTCGGTTTTTTGATCCACATTCGCTCTTGTAGTAATCTCATCCAATTTCATGACTTTACATATTATTTATATGCTAAAGAATACAGACTTGAGTATCCAGCGATGCAATCAATACTTCTACTTGAATGTCTAATAGGAATCTGAAATACAGCATGGCTGAAACTATCCTTTTCACCTTCACCCTGAGACCACGTCCTCCCATATGAATTAATGACAACTGCATCCTTCTAGCTGTTGAGGTTGATAACAGAGTTATCCTTGAATACACTATGTCATACCTCACAATCATTCTGCCAGCAAATACCATAGGGTTTAATGTCACACTGTATGCAGATTCTAACCATTTTTTAATATATTTCATCCACATCATCACTCTGGTCTAAGCTACCACCATTGCTCATTTTTATTATTACAAATGCTTCCTAACTGTTCTCCCTGCTTCTGCACTTGCCACTACAATCATTCTTAACCAGACAGGCAAAGAGCTACTTTAAAACTAAAAGTAAATCATAATACTTCTCTACTAACAATGTCCAAGTGACTTTCAATCCCAAAGAAAAATCTCGTGTGTTTGCAACGACCTCCCCCACCCTCACAACTCTGATTCCATTCCTATCACACAGTGATTCAGAACATAGGCTCAGGAGCCTGACTTCTTAGTTTGTGTGGGCTCAGGAAATGATACCCAAAATATGCCGCTTTTGACTTCAAAAGAGCCTGGGGAGCAGCAAATGCAGGGAGGAACTTTCTCTGAAGTTCTTTTACCTGACTAGGAAATGTTCCTCCAGAAGGAATGCAATTGTCTTGAGCCTCTTCCATATAATCTCATCAAACTGGGAAGATGAACTCAGAAGAAAGAAGGCTAGAGTTGATACTCATCCGGAGCCCAGAGAAATGTTTTCCCAGGCTATGGTCTGGGTGATTTGGATGCACTGATCACCTCTAAAAATCATTTACTCTTTCTCGAAAATTGTTTACCCTCTTCACTTCCCTCTCTCTTATGTAGAGGATATTTAAACTTCAACCATCCGGCTCTTTTTGAATCTTACATTTTGTAGGACTATGATATGCTTGCAAGTACTAAATCTGTATATGCCTTTTCTCCTGTTAGTCTATTCATTATCAGTTTATCTCAGCAGATTCAGTTATTACACTTTCAGAGGCAGAGGAGAAGTCATTTTCACCCCTACAAGTACAAATGACGGCTCCATCACTTACCAGGTGTTATTTAATCTCTCTGCTCCTCAACAGGGATAATAAAATGATCACTGAGATTTTTTAGAGTGAGTTAATAAATATGAAGCATCTAGAATATCCCTTGTGTATTGGAAGTGTTCAATAAACATTAGTTACTACTGCTTATCTTCTCCTACTCAGGCTCCACCCACCATGGTCTCTTTACTGTCCCTTAAATATATCAATTACCTTTTCCTGTAAAAGCCCTTAAAACTTTAAAGCTCTTAACAATTTAAAGCTTAACTTCCAACCTAACAGTAATCTTCCTCATTCTTATCTCCTAGATAAGCTTGCCACTGTGTGCATGTATTTACTATTTTATCCCTAGGAGGCATGGATAGTCAAGAAATATTTGCTGAATAACTGAATAAACAAGATATAATTTATCACATGTTCACACTATCTCAACCACTGTGCTCAATTTAAATATGTTTATTATATATTTGTCCTTCCAATAATGCTATGAGGCTGGCATGTGTTTTACAAGTGCAAAACTAAAACTTCAAAGAAATTTTGTAACTTGCCAAGACCACAAAACTAGAAAGTGGTAGGAATTGGACTTAAACCACTGTCTCACTAATTGTAATATGTATTATATATATTTTTATATAACATTTTAACTTAATTTTTATTATTTTACAAAAAAATATTATTTTACATAAAAAAATTAAGATGGTGTATACTTTATTCTGAGACATTAATATTTATCAAAGATGATATTGAAAAATGAAAACACATACTTCAATGTTGTGCCATCTTTAAAAATGTTTACAAACATTTTGTATATACCCCCAAATTGTTGAATCGTATCCCTCAAAAATTGATTGGTTTTAATGATTTACTTTGATGAAAAGGTACACACCATCATTAAAAATATGTTGATATGGTATATGATAACTACATTTTGTGTAGTCAAAACCGATTTAAAAGGTTTTAAAATTCTGAAGGCACATAAAATTCTGTTGTATGTTCCTCACAATTTACCTGCTTGAAAAATAATTATGTCCTCAACTGTAAGTACAAATTATGCAATTCAGGACACAATCATTTTAAATCTAATTTCTAACTTCAATGTATCAAATTACTAAATAGGAATGTAAATTTCAAGGTTAAACTAAAACCAAATTTTTTTAAAACCAGAACCAAAGGAAATAAGTTGTCTGTTCAGTCAGTATTCAAAGAGTAATGATTCTCTAGAATTTGAAAATAAAGACAACAGGCATTTGATCAGAGATAGATTTGATTGTATGTAGCGTTCTTCGAAGGAAGAGATTAGTTATAAAAAATCTAGCTGAATTACTGTGGGACTAATATGAGATTTAAGAAGGAAGGGTAAATATTTCTAGTAGTTGACCTTTAGTATGACTGAACTAAATAAATTGATTCTCAGGAATATGGCAGAAATTGAGAAGAAATGCAATTTTCTCATTAAGGAGATAATTACCCAAATAGGAATGCAATTACGCAATGATGAACACTTGGAGAAGATAGATTCAATTTTACTAGTGAGAATTGAAAAACCAACAGAGAAAGTTCCAGAGGGAACAAAAGAAGCACTCACAGTGGTCACAGATCTGCACTGTTGTTAATGACAACTAAGAACATTTTACCTTTAAAAAGATACCTGCTGAGCCACACAATGGAAAGAGATCTGGGAGGAATTGAAGCTTTCACATATTCAGGGCATTTCAGTACTAGCTGATTGGATAGTTAAAGTAAGAAGTAAGAAAAACGATTAGCTGCCTCCTCCTAAAATATTTCATGTTACCATATTGCAAGGCATTTTTGCTCTTTATGAACTGATCTCCCCTTCCTTTTCTTCCTACAGTCATTCTCAAAATTTCTAATATCTCAGCAATTATTTTAGATTTTTGTTTTCTTGACTGAGGTTCATTTTATATTTAATAAAGCTTAATAAAATAGGATTTGTAGGGATGGCTTATAATTTTGGATAGACTCCCTTTGTAAATTCATGAAGTTTGATCTATTCTCATGTTTGTTACCATACTAACTGACTCAGCATACCGAATTCTCCAGGTATAGTGTATCCGCCAAAATATAAACAAATCTTGAATGGGGAAAATGTAATAGTATATTACAGTAAATATTCATTCACTGCTGCCTCATGAAAAATGGCCGTTTCTTGACCTAACTCTATTCAGACTCCTCTGGGTCCTCTATTTTACTAAACCCTGAACTTGGGCTCTGTTTTGGCCCACTTATTCCAGTTTTATTAAGAATCATAAGAGTCTATTTAGGGAAAATTCTGCAGCTTTGGTCTGACCACCTTCACCTGGCTCCAGTAAAAATCCTGTTAGACCGGTTTAGCAAAGAATTACCCTACTTACTAATTTTCCATCCACCAATCAATCCCTTTACTCTGCTCCCTGACCATAAGTCTCCACTTTTCCCCATTGGATTCAAAGTTGAGCCAAATCTCTCTTCCCTACTACCAGACACCATTATAATAGTCCCTGCTGAATAAAGTCAGCCTTACAGCTTTAACAAATGTCATGGATAATTTTCTCCTCTTTTTTTTTTTTGGTTGAGATGGAGTTTTGCTCTTCTTGCCCAGGATGGAGTACAAAGATGCAATCTCAGCTCACTGCAACCTCCACCTCCTGAGTTCAAGCGATTCTCCTGCCTCAGACTCCCAAGTAGCTGGGATTATAGGCATGCACCTCCACGCCAGGCTAATGTTTTTGTAATTAGTAGAAACACCGATTCACCAGGTTGATCAGGCTGGTCTTGAACTCCTGACCTCAGGTGATCCACCCGCCTGGACCTCCCAAACCCAAAGTGCTGGGATAACTGGCCTGAGCCACCACACCTGGCCAGAATATTTTTTTCATTAACAATCTCCGCTTACACCTCAGTTGTCCCTTGCTCACTTCATCAAGTCTAGGCACAAATGATACCCCTAAGACTTCTTTATAGCCCTCTCCAAATCTGTCACTCTCCATCTTATGCACTGATATATTTTCCTCCATAGCACTTACCAGTATGCATTTTTATATTACACTCTTACTTGCTTATGGTAGGTTTTTCCTTCTAGAATATAAGTTTCCGAAGTACAGGATTTCATTCATTGATTACTCCCAACTACTAGAACACTGCCTTGAATGTTTAGGTGATTAGTACACAACTGTTGAGTGGATGAATGGACACCTCTCTCCCAATGAACCTCTCTCCCAATGAACTGTAATAAGCATTGCATTTTCCTACCAATGAAAAAAGTATCTATACCATTCAGGTAAAAAAAAAAAAAAACAAAAGCACTCCTAGATTTTACTGAAGGGGTAAGGGCAAGAAAAGATGAGGAACTTCAGGGTAAAGGTGTGAGTATTCTTAAGGGTAAGTGAGGTATATATACAACTCTCTGTATATACATAGAGCTATATATATACACGTATATATACAACTCTGCATGTTAATAAACCTGTTATAAGCTAGCACACTGTTTGTGTGTTTGAAGCATATTACACTTCTAATCTACAGATTCAACCACAAAAGCAATTTTCAAAATGGGAACTCTGAGATTATCTTGTTCAACAATATATTTTAAAAAGTGATACAGATAGAACCAAAACTATATTTACCCAACTCAAAAGGCTGGATTATTTCCACTAACTGTAATGTTATTTTACTCAAATTCTATTTGGATAATTCTTAAATAACATTCAGGCTATTTCATGGGGAGAGAATATAAAAAAATTAAAATGTGAAATTAAAAATAATGTTATAACATGGAAATAATTGACTAAAAGGAAATAAATCATTTTTTAAAATATTTTATGGCAGAAATAAGAAAGTGCGCCTTTCCATGTTTTTCTCTTCTTTATTTCTCTTTTCTCCTCTTTTTCCAGATTTGGGTTACCAAAACTGATCCTTAGAATTATAAAGTTAAGAAAGCTAGATAAGTGAAAACTTTTGACACACGTTTTTCAGATACTTATGGTGGTTTTGTAAGAAACCCTGAAGAACTGAGAATTTTCTTCTGTGGCTTTCACATGACCTTTGACCTCCTAGCTATCTCTCTCTGTCCTTTTATGGAAGAGGGACCCGACTGTGCCACCTCAAAATATGCCCTTTTGGCATAAGAATTCTTGAGCCGAAGGCAATTAAGATGAAGCAAATGTTAGAAAGCTCTCTGCCCTTTGGCTTAAAATAGGACAGAAATTTACAAAGACAAAAAAAATCCCACCTCCCCTTTCTATCAAGAAGAACAAAGGTTAACCGCTGAAGACCACTTTAGACCCATCCAGGGATGGAGATGGCACCAGGGGAATCTACATTAACGTATTCTACTAACTAACCTTTATTATCTATTTGCATTTCCCCAAGTTGCTGCCCTTATAGACTCAAAAGTTCTTTTACTTTTGTCCCATGGCTTCTCTAAAATTGTACTTTTCTTTGTTCAAGATATTATATAAACCAGAACTCAAAGCCATATCATTAAGAACTACTGATTACTGATTATGAGTGATAACCACTCACTTATATATACTCTACTCATGTATATATAAAACTCTACATGTTAATAAACTTTTGTCTTTCTCCTGTTAATCTGTCTTTTGTTACAGGGATCCACTCCAACTAACAACTTATGAGGGCTGAGGGAAAACTTACTTTTCTTCCCTATCTTCTCACACAGCACTTTATCTCCTAAACCTTCTTTCTCACATCACTTGATAAAATGAAAATTACCAGGACTATGGTTTCTAATCTACAAAAATACTCATTTTTCCAGGAACTCTTTTTTGCATAAACAATTTCTAAAATCAACTGGAATTTGACTGATGGCTCCTGCATTCCCAGATCAGTTGTAAACTTTCCACCCAGTTTCTCCAATATAGAATGTTCTTTCAGAGATTTATTGTGCCTGGCATTTTAAAATAAAGGTGTATGCTAACCATGCTTTTGTATATTTTCTTCCAGAGTATATTTTGTTAGGAATATTTATTGATAAAATAGAGCCTCCTAGTCAGTAAAATATTACCCTCAAATTTGTCCTAAATAGTTTACAGGCGTAAACCCAGGTACTGGTGTCCTTAGGGATGTCTCAGAGTGTAGCTGTAGCTGGGAAGGGTCTGAGGCAAGTCTCTGCCCTCCCAGCAGGAAGGAAGAATGATGAACATCAGTTCCACTATTCTGGGATGAGCACTCCCAAGCAGGGGCTCTATCTGCTTTAGCAGCTAGCCTCATCTTCAGCCTCTGCCCAGCAGAAGGCAAGGACCCTATGGAGCTGCTGGACATTTTTGTGGTTCAGGTGCTGGAGATTCATGCTCTGCCACATGAACAGCAACCTGTCCAGTAGGGGGCAGAAAGGCTATGTTGGCACTCTTGGCGGGCAGAGCTTTAATGAGATCACCAGAATGGCTAGATTCACATTTATTAGACGCTTCTGTCTGTCTTAAAGGCCCTTTAGTGGCATCCAAGCTAGATGCCCAGTGACTGCTTTAACAATGCATGCTTGTCCTGGACTTAGAGCTTTGCCATTTTTTTTCTAGACATGGAATCTGTTTTTAATTTAAATCAACATTAACTTGAACATTACATTTTAACATTACATCTCTCCATAAAAGCAAACAAAATTAGAAAATATAAACAAAAATTTAAAAATATAAACTTTTACATAACAACAGCAAAAAAGTACATTCTTTAAATAAGTATTTAAAAATATAAACTTTAAAATGATTTCAAAGATTTGTTTAAAAATTACCATTGATTTTGTAACCCAGTTTCTGTTGTTAACAGCATCTTTGAAAAATGTGAACAGATCCTCATTAAAACTCTAATCAGGTCAGCCACAGTGGCTCAAGCTGGTAATCCCAGCATTTTGTGAGGCTGAGGCAGGCAGAGCTCAGGAGCTGGCGACTAGCCTGGCCAACATGGCAAAAACCTGTCTCTACTGGAAATACAGAAATTAGCCAGGCATAGTGGCGGTGCAGGTAATCCCAGCTACTCAGGAGGCTGAGACATAAGAATCACTTAAACCTGAGAGGCAGAGGTTGCAGTGAGCTGATATTGTGTTACTGCACCAGCCTAGGTGACAAAGCGAGACTCTGCCTACGCCACACCCCCACCCAAGAAAAAAAAAGTTCTAATCAGATATTTTGAATAGCTACTTTGACTCTAAAAGCTACTTTGACTATTCACTGATGTAAGCACACTTCTTCTCATTTAAATGTAAACGTGGTATTTTAAAACTTGTAATGAATTATTTAATATTTTTCTTAAAATTGGATTTGTTTTATTAAAAATAAAATGACTATTTTTTGCAAGTCCTTACAAATAAATATTTTCAAATCCAATTTAACCCATCATTCCATGTGCGCTTTTTCATTTTCTATCTGTAGCACAAAGTGAAAACCTTTGAGAGGCTCTGATTGACAGAGGTTATCGAGGCTCCTGGACTCTGGGCTTTGCATATATAATTACTAAATGTTGTGCATCTTTTGGCTGGAAGGATCATGTGAAAAACATAGCCAGCCAACACTGGGCTAACAGAGTAACACCATGCCTGCCACATTCCTGCAAAACATATCTAAACTCATTTTAGAAAGACTGATATATAGGAAGATAGATAAAAATGTGAATAGAGAAGGAGATATATTGGTATATTCTCAATAATCATTGATATGCAGCATTCATTGTTTCATTTCCTGGAATTCAAGTTTAATAACTGGAGGATATACAGCCCACTGTACCACCATCACCCCAAATTTATCAATCTGCTCATCTAGCACATGTCACCCTTTGTGATGGAGGCTAATGACCAGTCATTTCACCTCCCTTTAGTCTATAATGCTGCATATGTGTAGCTAATTATATTGAGTCACATTCTGGGACCACATGGACTCCATATGGCTTATGACCTAAATATTGGCTGTAGAGGTCCAGATTTAAGGGAGAGAAAGAGAGAAAAAGAAAAAGATCACAGAAAGCTCCTAGTGTCCTTCTTATATAACAGCCCTCTTCACTCTTTGCCAGTGGAGGAAAAAAGAGGTCTTTATGTCAGAAGTTCTATGTCTAAAAGTATCTAATTACATTTCTGGGCATTTTTCCTGGTTTGTGTTTACAGTTGTTGTGGAATGAAGCTTGTGTTATAGAGTGTAGGAGAATAGGAAATCCAACCATGTAAATAATGATTATCACACAAAGTTATTAAATACTGGTGCAAATCATCAAGTAAATTAATTGAAGCTGGCATGTTGATGGCTATAATATTCCAGAAGCAATAAAGCATATGGTGGACGATGGATGGCATAGTGCTTTAAGTAAAAGAAATAACTTTATAGAAATATTTTAGGCATTTTGACTTGGTGGTAGCAGAGAGATTTTTAGTAAGTGAGCTTTTCTGCTATAACTTTCCAATCATATAATGTAAAATTTGTCTTTTATAGCCTGTATTTCAATCTTGGCTCACTCACTTTCTGTGGTGGTGTGGGATTGCTCGGGTCTTGTATTGATATGACTGTGTTGGCATCATATTAAATAATTTTTTTTTAGTTTGTATTATTGTTATTTTAGTATTTTTACACTTTAACTTAAGTTTTGCTTTCCTAGAGAATTGAGTAAATATAAACAACTTGAATGTTTTTTTTTCAGATATGAGCCTATGGAGGCAAGATAAATAGCACATAGAGCATATGGTCTAGTTTAATGTTATTTCAGAAAATGGAATCATTTCTTAAGTTCATCTCTAATATAGCTTCAGTTATTTCAAATCTTATAATGCCTTATATATGATTAAATTTCCAGTGTGATCAAGCATTTAAGCCTTTCATAGCTTCAAAAAAGATTGTAACAGAGGAATTAGCTGTCCCCACGAGCAAGTAACATCTTTGATAATATCATCACCCATTCTGCTTACAATTAATCTGAATGGCAGCCTACAGCTAATAGAAGATGGTGGACTAAGGGACTTCATTATTTCAAACATTGTGAATGAATGCTCATATATTTATAGTAATGGATGAAATGCAGAAAAATCAGAAATGCATTCCTCAGCAAAATCAACATTATTTTTATAATATGCATCATTTTGGATCAATGTCATCTTTGGTTTTCTTTGTTAGGCAGAGAAGTTGAAGTTGATAGTGGTTGACAAATTTGGCAAAATCAGAGGTCAGATTTTAAAATGCTGAGAGAAAGTAGGCCTAGATGAGATTCACATGTAAGTTAACATTCATAAGTCAGATTTTAGAATGCTTAGAGAAAGTGGGCCTGGATGAGATTCACATGTAAGTTCATATCAAAATAACATAAAATAAATCTTCCTTCTTTATTATGCTGCCAGTACTCACTGACACTGGGTGCATCATTAATATGGTTGTGAAAAACAAAAGAAAGTTTGTAAAGGGTCAGTTTTGTGAATCATTCTTTGCGAAAAGCATTTTGGATATCATCAAACAAAATACAAGACAGTAATTGGGCCACTTGAAAAAGTACAGTTCAATAAATATCATTAATGTAAACTTTGGAGGGAATTAGAGTGTAATGAGTTTGTTCATGCTTGGGTAAAACCAAACCTAGAGAACTTAGTTCAGTTTTGTTATTTCTTCTGTGATGAGAATTTTCTTTTTACTTGCTAAACCTTCCTGTAAATGTTCATTAGCATTGCCAGGATGTGATGAAGAACCTCAGTGAGAAATGAAAGAAATTGTATAGACAGAGAGAAACAATATTTATTCAGTAATATTTCCTTGGCTTATTTTAATTCAGTATCACATTTACCTATTGTGGCATATCCAGCAAGGACAGGTCCCAGGAAATGGGTTGGCAGTGACTGATAATTAGAGAATACGGAATTAGGATAAATATATTTTATGCACAAATACAACTGGAATTTGTAGCAAACCACCTCTATTGCTGATAGCATTGCAGAATAGAGTATGAATTCAACGATTCAGACACAACATACATTTAGGTAACCAATAATCTACTGGTATAGGAAATCTTACACAGAAAAGATTTTAATGGAATGAAATAATTTATTTTCACAGTGATTTAACACGAATTTTTGTACATCAAAGGCAAAATTAACCACAATTGATTTTGTGTCTATGAGATTTCTATTTCTGGTAGCTATTCTCCTTCACTTTCACATTTTCTTTATTCTCACCCTTTCTCTCCTCTTTCTTCTTATTTTCGTTTTTTATCCTCTTCTTACTAATTTTTTTAAATGTTTAAAGTAAAAAAGTATGCAAGAACAATACTGAGTTTCTGAAAGCATATGGCTTCAAAGTTTTGACTATATTAAGTGCAATGTTGTTGAACAAATGTAGAACTAAATACTAAGAAATAATAAAAATAACTGGTTAACAATTAAATATAGCGGGAGAAATCATTTAATATATCTCTCTTGACTGGGCGCGGTGGCTCAAGCTTGTCATCCCAACGCTTAGGGAGGCCAAGGTGGGCGGATCATGAGGTCAGGAGATCAAGACCATTTTGGCTAACACGGTGAAACCCTGTCTCTACTAAAAATACAAAAAATTAGCCAGGTGTGGT
>NW_012114555.1:126433-172848 GCF_000951035.1 Colobus angolensis palliatus | reverse complement strand
AAAAAAAAAATATATATATATATATACACACACACACACACACACACACACACTTTCTGCCATCCTTTTGTCTATGTTTACTTGTATTTAATCTGCTATTGACTATTAGAATTTCATAAAGTGTTAGTTAACAGCAACCTACTTCCACCTTTGAGAAGAATTATTTATCATACTAAAAAAAAAAAAAACAAAAAGAAAAGAAAACGTCATTTCAATGCATTATAACCTGGTCTGTCCCCGCTAATTAACAGATGAGACAGTGACATTCACAGGTTACTATCTTTTCCAAATGCAATGTTTCCTAGTGACATATTAAGAAGCAAAAACCAGGTTTCCCATCCTCACTTTCCTATATTTTTCTAGCACACAAAACTACTTTAAGGGAAAGCATGCTTTTAATTAGTACATTATGTCAGCATGTTAACACTCATTTAAAATATTAAAACGTATTTTATTCTTAAATATTCCATGGTGACTTCAAAATCATATCCAGAATATGACTGTTGCCACCAAAAACTCTATTATCCTTTCCTGTTCTTTTTCCCATTTTGATTCATTGCAGCGTAATAATTTCATTTTCCTAAATAAGAAATCTGTCATTATTTGAGAACAGAGAGTTTTTAGGTTGAGGTTGATAGCATGATGGTCTTTGACATGAAAATGTGGATAGATTAAAGTCTCTAGCTATGCGATCAAATACTTATCCAGTGTCGCTGTGAAGATATGTTGGAAATGTGAATAAAGTCAACAATCAGTTTACTTCAAGTAAGAAAGAATAGTCTTGCTAATCTGAGAGAACATAATGCAGTCAATTGAAAGGCCTGAAGGGCAGCTGAGACTTCCCTCAAAGAGAAGATATTGCACCTGTGGACAGCAGCTTCAGTCATGCCTGAGAGTCCCAGTCTGTTCTTCCTGACTGCCTTACACATTTTGGATTTGCCTATCCAGTTCAACAACTGGGTAAGCCAAATCCTTGCTGTCTCTTTCTCTGTCTCTCTCTCTCTCTCTCTTATCTATCTATCTATCTATCTATCTATCTATCTATCTATCTATCTATCTATCTATCTATCATCTATCTCTATCATCTATTCTATCTAGCATCTATTCTATCATCTATTCTCTATCTATCTATCTATCTATCCCATCAATCTCCTATTGGTTCTGCTTCTCCGATTGAATTCTGAATTGAATTTCATTGAGTGTCAGATTATCTGAGAAAACTTCCTGAAATGCTATGTAAAAATTGTATGTATTTAAATATGTATGTTTAATAGGGACAGTGAACATTGTAGAATCACTCTTCTAGATTCTTCCTTTTCATTTAGCCCCACTTCTAATTTAACCAAAATGTACTTTCATACCCAACTTCTTAAGATCCCTTCAATCCATCCCTTCCCTTTTTCCCTACCTGCACTGCCTTATTTCATGCCTCTATACATTTTTTCTCGAACCATTGGAATACATTGGTTACTGGGTTCCCTGGCCCCACTTTCTTCTTCCTTGCACACCACACTCCATATTCATGCTCATGTAATCTTTTTAAAACCCAGACTCAATCAGCTAAGTGTTTCTTATTACTCAAACTCCTTAAATATGAGACGAAAGATCTTCAAGACATGATACTTCTGGTTTTCTAAATTTAGTTAATATAAATTTTCCATATGACCCTGCAATCCTGATTGAGCTCATTTATAATCCCTAAACTTAATACACATTTTTAAATATGTGTTCCCTCTGCCAGAAAGTCTACCTTTCTTATATGACTTGGTGGAAAGGTTCCCTTCCTTGCTCTAAAAGCAACAATCTTGGAAAACTTTCCTGTCTTCACCAAGCACAGTTAAAGACATCTTTCTTTCTGAGTCCCTGTGGATTTAATTGTAGCATATTTCTCAGCCTCTATCTATTTATCTTCCTTCTATGTTATTTTCATGGTCTGATTGAATTATGAGCATGGTCAGGGCAGGAATTATCTTTTATTCATCATTATACTGCCAGATCTCTAGTCATTTTCCAGAATATAGTAAGTCATCATTTTACTTGTGGAAAATTGTATAAGTAACTACATTCTATCAATATTTATTTCAAATTAGATATTTTCATGTTGTTGAGCCTAAAATAATTTTTGAAACTAAGCTGCCTAGAGATTTGCTTAATTCACTGAGATTTTCATGAACGGTGTAGTATTTAAGTACTTTTGGTTATTGGTTTATTGGCATTTACAGTTTGTGTAAAAATACAATTTGTACATTAATCTCTCTTTGTCCTCAGATTTACTTCATATTTTTAAATGAGTCCATATAACACTCAGGAAAACAGAGAAATATGCAAAGCAAATAAATAAAAAAAAGTAAATTTCAAAATGTTGTGCCCTGCTATTAAACCTGTCTTACAGTTTATCATTATTTTTCTGTATTCTCTGTTCTTTATCTTGAATTGTTGGAAAATTCCTCTTATATTGACAAGGTTATTAAGTAGGTAAAGGAAGAAGTAATCAATTTGACCCTAGCACTCTGTCTGTTAGATGGTAGTTAATAAATATTTGTTGAATATTAAATGAACATATTTTGTTCTCATCATTTTTCTTACACTTTTTCATAAATCCCATGACTTTATAGAATCTTTGTGTTTATTTTTAATGTAATCACATATTTGATTCCAAAAGTTTTAATCTTCTCTACTACAGAATTTCTAATGTTTCATTTTAAAATTTATGCTTCTTAAACTAAAGTTCCTCCTAATGGAGCTCAGTGTAACAAATTAGGGAGCAATTCAGTTATGCCAGACTATATGACTATGGCTCTTTTTCGTTCAGTTCCTAGTATGGAAGGTGCTTATCTATTTTTTATCATTTTATATTAGCTTCGTGTATGATATAAAGAGGAAATAATCTTTTGATAAACATACTGTACATTTTGTTCTAGAATACCATATCTTTTACTTTGCTTTAAAATCTAATTCTCATAAAATCCAGAAAAATGTTTTATTTTTCCTTCCTGTCTTTGATAGATCAGCATCAATTATATCTTTAAATAGATGGGTATTATCTGATTTGTTTCCTCATCAAGCAAACAATAATTAATTCCTACTCTCTGTTTGATGGCAGACTGTGTATTTTTTCCTTCTCGAAAGTCCTGACTGCTGGATAATTCTAACTTGGCCTTTTGATTGTTTGTCTGTTTTTTATTGTATGTTTTATGAGCTACATACCAACTTATTTCAAAATGGCCTTCAGCCAAGATGAAAATCAATGAAACTCACTTTCTTAAAATTTAAGGATTTGCTTGTTCCTGGGATAACATCTGAGTCCCTTTTGCTGTGTGTCGAGATATAACTGAGAATGCATTTCTGAAAATACTTTAAACTTTATACTTTGAAATAACAACTTCTAATTTCTAAATTCAATTCAATTATTAGATTTTTATGCCACAAAGATTTCTGTAGAAATCTGAAAAAGAGACTATTTCCTTTCAATAAGAGTAAAATTATATTTTGTCTATAATGTGACTTGGTCATAAATCCTAGCTTCAATATTTAGTGAATGACCTTGAGCAGCTTATAATTCACCCTTTTGATTACAAGAGTCCTCATATTTAAAATGCAGGTGATAGTAATAATGCCAGTAAGAATCTAGTTAGATTCTTATTAAATGATACATTCAAGGATGGCATATAGTAATTGGTTGATAAACAATTATGTTATTATTATTTCTAAATTATTATTATATAATCAATAGCCCCCATGGTTTTAAAGTACTTTTTAAAAAATTGAATTTAGTTATTTATTTACTTTATTCAGCAAATTTTTTTTAACATGTAGGCTGTGTCAGGCACTCCTAAATACTGATGATATAGAAGTACAGACAAATATCTGCCCTTTTAACACAGTTTACTTGGAAAAACAAACAAACACACATGTATTGATGAAGCTCATTAAGAGTGAATTTAAGTGGCAGCCAAGGTGGGCGTATCACCTGAGGTCAGGAGTTGAAGACCAGCCTGGCCAACATGGTGAAACCTTGTCTCTACTAAAATTAAAAAAAAAATAGCCGGCATGGTGGCATACACCTGTAATCCCAGCTATTCAGGAGGCTGAAGCAGAAGAAATGCTTGAGCCCGGGAGGCTGAGGTTGCAGTGAGCTGAGATCATGCTGTTGCACTCCAGCCTGGGCAACAGAGCAAGACTGTCTCAAAAAAAAAAAAGAGCGAATTTCAAGAAGATTTAATTGATAATACAGTTGCCATACTTGTACAATAGGCATTACACTTGCAGGCTTTATGCTTAGCACTTTACATATATTAATCCATTTAATCTCTATAAGACAATGACATTTATACTCTTACCTGTGTTGAAGTGAGAAGCATGAGGCAATGAAAGGCAAAATAACTTGATTATTGTCACAAAGTCAGTAACTAGTAGAACTTGGGAACCCTGACCTTCTGGTTTTAGAGCCTGACTTTTAACTTAGAAACAGATCTGCCTGGTTGCAAGAAAAATATACTGAGTAAAGCTTAATATATCAAGGCTATTTCCATGTGCCACAGGTGCACTCACTGAGAACTTTATTAACAGAGTGACAGCAAGCGTTATACAACAGATGTCTTAAGATCCTGTGTCTGTCTCTAATCTCATCCACATGAATAATAAGTTGAACTTTTAAAATATTAAACCAAGAGGTGCTTACTTTTTAACTACTTTCAGTGAATCCTGTGGCAAATACATGAAAATCCTATATGAAACTTAATTGCTGAATTTCAAAAACAAGGGGGTGAATAACTATCATAATTTTTGAAAAAATCAAAGCAGTACATGATCATCCATGTGGGGGTGGAGTTGATGTAGGTTTGGGAGGATGGTTGGTTTCTCTTTCTCAGTGGGGTTGAGCGCTTCTTTCTGATTGATTGTGCTTTCAAAATTTAATGTTTCAGTCCTGTTTCAATTGAGCTTCTCAAGTTATAGAATTTAAATTTCTTTTATTAGATCCTCTTAAAGAATCTCTTTGAAAGAAAATATTTATGTAATGATAATGCACTTGTACATTTTGGCTCCTGGAATACAGAGTATAGTTTTTAGTGTCAGATTATTCCAAATCATGAACAAATATACAGAGGGAGTGGATAATGTTTCTCTCTCTCTACATTGTAGCTTTCCAGAGAATAGAGAAACAGTTCTTTTCCTCCTTAACTCCTATTCAGGACCCTTATTGCTAATGTAAAGAGCCAGAGAATGGAACAGTCAATGGGCATGTTTTCTTACTGGGTTAAATCATCAAAACGAAACTATCTAATCCTTTCTATGTCCTTTGCACTCCTTCCACTCCCACCAGATATTTGTAAAGAGGTAAAAAGGTAAGATGTATTAAGTAATCATAAACTGAAAGAAGATTAAATAGAAAACTTGTTTAGCTTTCCTGGTGTATTTAAAAACTGTCCATTTTTAACTGGAATTATATTCATAATTGGCAATTGTGTTTAGGGTGTAAACTGCTCCAGAGATTTAGCTCAGAAGGGAGGATTGATGGCAGATTGGATTATCATAACTCTACTCTCTAACACATAACACCATTTAGAGTTTATATTTAATAGCCCACTGATATGCTTGACTGTGACCCCATCCAAATTTCATCTTGAATTGTAGCTCTCGTAATCCCCATGTGTCGTGGGAGGTACCTGGTGGGAGGCCGCTGAATCATGGAGGTGGGTTTTCCTATGAGGTTCTCATAATAGTGAATAAGTCTCATGAGATCTGATGGTTTTATAAAGGGCAGTCTCCCTGCACATGCTCTCTTGCCTGCTGCCAGGTAAGATGTGCCTTTGTTCCTCCTTCGCCTTCCACCATGATTGTGAGGCCCCCCAGCCATGGGAACATGTGAGTCCATTAAGCCTCTTTTTAAATAAATTACCCAGCCTCAGTTCTGTCTTTATTAGCAGCATGAGAACAGACTATTTGTTTTTGTTTTCTTGGGGGGAAAAGGGGTTAGTGTGAGAAAGCAAAATGAAGAAAGTTTAACAGACAATAAGAATGAGCACACTGACATTTCTACTTACATATCAGATATTTTGCATATTATGCATTTTTAATTCTTATAAGAACTATAAAAGATTTATTTCCAGTGAACAGACCTCGATTTAGTTTAAGTAGAGAGATAATAAGCAGCAAAAGTGTGTTAAAACCTATAGTTGTCATATTGAACTGTCCAGTATTCTGTAAACATCAAACTTGACTTGGCACCTAAAAAGTGGATGCAATACCACAATTAACTCCCTGAAGAAGAGGGATAGTCCTTATATACATTCTAGAACTATGCAATGAATAATGCTGGAAATAGTGTTTTATAGGCAAATATGATTTAATATGCAAAGGGAACAAGAATATTTATTCCAATTTCTGAGAACATAGAATCCTGGTCATATCTTTAATTCAAAACCCTGGCATGATGGTTGCAAAAGGCAAGTCATATCTGGCACATTGGACCTCAGAAAAGATACCTGAGTTTAAACTGGCATGAAGTATGTAAGAGTACTAGGGAAATTTATTTTGTAATCACAGACTTTTATTGTTAAAAAGAGCCAAAGAATCAAATCCAACTCCCTCATTTACTAACGTGAATAGTTTTAAATGTCTTACTGAATTGCCTAAAAGAACTAAAAGGTGATAGTGATGGAGCTGGAATCAGAATCCAAGAATGAAATCCAGGCCTGCTCTAAGTCCCATAGGTGTCCATTATTTATCCTTCACATAAGCTTATTAGTTTAATTATCTTAAAGGTTTCATTTCTAAGGTATTTTATTGATTTTCCTTTAATAACAAAAATGACTTTTATAAAGATGTGATTATTTATAATGCCTATATTTAACTTATAAATAATACCTGCAAATATCTTTGATGTGAGCTTAGAAAAAACATATGAACACATTTGCAGACTCATCTTTAACTTGTCTCAGGTAAATTTATTTTTGATGATTCAGGTCATTTAAAAAATACCTTGGACTTAGATTACCAATCACAGGGTCGAAAACAAAATAAACAAATATGCAAACATGACAGAATAAATGATATTGAACTAAATCCTAATCTATTCTTTACAATTTCAACTTTTATTTCAGAGTGAGGGAGTACATGTGCAGGTTTGTTACATGGGTATGTTGTGTGATGCTCAGGTTTGCAGTACAAATGATCCTATTATCCAGGTAGTGAGCATAATATTCAATATACATATTAGATATTTTTCAGCCCTTGGCCTCCCTCCCTTTCTGTTTCCTCTAGTAATTCCCGGTATCAATTGTTCCCATTTTCATGTCCATATGTACCCAGTGCTTAGCTCCCAGTTATAAGTGAGATTATGCAGTATTTAGTTTGCATTCCTGTGTGAATTTGCTTAGAATAATGGCCTCTAGCTATATCCATGCTGCTGGAAAGACACATTTTCGTTCCTTTATATTGCTGTATAGTATTCCATGGTGTATTGGTACCACTTTTTTTAATCCAGTCCACCATGGATGGGCAGCTTTGTTAATTCCATGTCTTGGCTGTTGTGAGTAATGCTGCAATGAATATATGAGTGCATGTGTCTTTTTGGTAGAATAGTTTATATACCTTTGGTTGTATATTCAGGAATGGGTTTCATTGTTCATCAATGAAACAAATTTAAAAAAATATTTTACATATGACTAAAATTTTACAGAAGATAATTGAGCATATTTTCTTAATATCATGATCTTCTACCCCTTTAGATATTCTCTTTCTGGATTCAGATAGTATAATCAGAGAACAAGTGGGCCTCTGGGACATAAACTAAACATACAACAAATTCCAATGTAGTAACCTTATTTTTAAGCTTGAGAACGGCGTTTATGTAAAAGGTCTTCTCCTGAGCAACACTGTCCAACTTCAGTGCTTTTATGTTTGTGTTTTTTTTTTTATAATAGGAACCAGTTTGTGTTATGTTATCTTTATATTCCCAGCACTTAACAGAGTGTCTTGCATAAAATAGATGTTCAACAAAGATGTTAAACTAACAAATGACAGATAGAGCTATGTTAGCAGCATAATTACAGACAAAAAAAAGACTACACAGAAATACTATAAGCTTTTGATTCACAAAAGCTGCATGTTCTAATACTAGTCATAGAAATGATTAGTTATAATGAAAATTTAAGAATTTTGTTTGAGGTCTGTGAGACTCTTAGTAAACAATTAAAGGGATAAAGCAAACCATTCACAAAATATTGTTTTTACCAACATATCAATATACATTTTGGTGAACAGTAAAAAAATGTCAGCACTTTCCAAAAGCAAACAATCTTCTTTGGAAGAAAAGAAAGGCATTGATTTTCGCTAATGAATGTTTTTCAGCTTTTTGCAATACAGATTTCTTAATGCTGGAGTTGTTTTCTTTATAACAACAAATAGATTGAATGTTGGCTTGAAAATGCCATCTTCAGGGCTTCTTTCCATTGCCAGCACTTAGTAAATGCAGCCTAGTGTCTGCTGCTGCCAATGGTTGTTCCATTTTACAAATTAGAGTCCATGCCCTAGAGTGATGTAGTCGAAACATGACTAACATTGAGTGGCCATACAGGCAAGGTAGTAGAGGTGATGGGAATAATACTGATTTCATAGATCAATACTAGTGAGTGCTGAAGTTCAGATTCCCTTCCTTAACCAATTTTGGGGGTAGTGCTAATAAGCAGTGGAAGACACAAAACGTGGTCTAAAGTAAGAAGAAAAACATTGCTTGCTGTGTTATTTTCTCTTGAATCACACAGAGTAAGCCAAGTACCTAGTTCTTAAAGTTTTCTTGGTTTGGGTCACTTCAGGATCATTTGCTCTTCCATCTGTGTAAACGAGAATAATCTGTGTAAGTGTAGCATTGCTTATTGAATTAACTTTCTCACTAGGTAACTTATGAACAGCTACATAGCCTCCACGTTTTGAACAGTCTGACAATCTCCTGATAGTACCTTTAGGTTTAGTCATTCAACATAATGTCCAGGGATTGCCTGTTTTTTAATTCTATTGACAAAAGTGTCATTCATTTTGCACGTATATCTCTAATAGTTTATTCATTGTTGTCTTATGATGTTCTAATGTTAGAATATGTTTTCTATATATATTTAGGAGATTTTAATCAAGAAAGAGTGAAGCACACTAACTATTAATTGGCATAGATGAACTACTTGAAAATGAAACTCTAAAATTATAATGGACTAAGCATAAAAAGTAGCTATTTCTTAAATAATCAAGCCAAGATAGCTCTAGATTGGCTGATATGTGGTTCTAATTTACATTTTTATTTAGAAACCCAGCTTGAGGCCCGTGTGGTGGCTCACACCTGTAATCCCAGCACTTAGGAAGGCCAAGGCGGGCGGATCACGAAGTCAGGAGATCAAGACCATCCTGGTTAACACGGTGAAACCCTATCTCTACTAAAAATACAAAAAATTAGCCGGGCATGGTGGCGGGTGCCTGTAGTCCCAGCTACTCAGGAGGCTGAGGCAGGAGAATGGCGTGAACCCAGGAGGCAGAGATTACAGTAAGCCAAGATCGCGCCACTGCATTCCAGCCTGGGTGGCAGAGCGAGACTCCATCTCAAAAAAAAAAAAAAAAAGAAAAGAAAAAAAAAGAAGAAAATGGTTGTCATGAGAAGCTACTTGTCCTGGAACAAATGACAAAATGACATGCAGAAGGAATGAGTGGAATGCTATGGAATGTTCAGAATTTTCTATAGTCAGCTTTACAGTTTGGTTTAGATAACTTTATCTACATCTTATGAACTATTTTTCTACTTTACTAACTCTTATTATGAACATTTCTCTCAAACGATAACTCCCAGAAGAGTTTTTGTTTGTTTCTCTTTACCTATCAAAAAAGGAGAATTTTTTAAGGTAAATATTATATGCAAACAACAGAAACTAAGATTTTTGTATTTAAACATGTTCTAAATTTTTAACTAATAATAATCATGCAAAGTATTCTTTGTACTATATTTATGATTCAGGATCTACTTTATCATTTTTTAACTCAATAAATGAATGAAATGGATATTTGTATTGTTCCCACGGCTTGATAAATCTAGGTAGGTGACATAGCCATTTGCAGAGTTTGGCCAATTGAAAACATGTTTTCTGAATTTCTCTTATGTTGCTTCCCCTCCGTTTCTAGCTTACACTTTTGGAAGCTAATGTTTTCCAGAAATAATTGCAATTTTATGAGAAATTCACCAATGAAAATTATTACACATTCTGAAGAGTACTTTAGAACTTATTTACAAACCAGATAGGAAATATGTAGAATTTATCCATGAAAAAGCATAAATAAAATTCATTTTTAATCATGTAATTGTACTGTCATCTGTTTCCATGTAATTGGTGAAGAATTACGTTTCTATTCATACCCTAGTTCCACTTTTGGAATGCAGAAAATGTAGTGTGAAAATGTCAGCAATATAGTTTTGAATTATTGCTTTGCTTTTAAGTGCTATGCTCTTTGGTGTTTGATCAAGTGTAAGAAATATCTGTAAGACTACATTGATGCATAGCCTGAGTTTATAAGTAAGGGGTTAATTAAATAAACAACAATACTAAAATACTTTTTCACATGTGATTGCTATAATTAATAATGATAAAAATATGAAGTTACCTAATAGTTTTGTTTTCTTTAACTTTTTGAGTATGGCATAAGAGTGTGTGTTTCTGTGTGAATAGAAGGGTAAATGTATTTTTGTATGTGTTTCCAATATTGCAGAGGCCATTGAACTCACCTGGCCTCTTATATTTATAGTTTATTGATCAGCTTTGGGACTATCTTTTACTGAGCTACAAATACCTCAGTCCTCAAGAGAGGAGAAAAACAGTACATAGATTACAAGGTTAAAAAAGAATTAATTCAAAAGAAAGATCCTGAGTGAAGCACTAAGCCCATTTTCTGGCAATATCCACAGATATTGCTTCTCTTCTCCTTCCTACAGTCAGAGGCATGCATTCATAGGCAGAGACAGAGTCAAGATATGAATTTGAATTTTTTGATTCCTTAGCTGGCATATTTCTGTTTTGTAATAAGCAGCTCTTATTTTAGAAAATTCAAAATGGATTAGTATAACTGACAGCAAGTGTTCTCATGGTATGACTCTGTTCTAAGTGATCCACAGCCACTAAAAAAAAAAAGAAAGAAAAGAAAAGAAAAAAAATGAAAAGCCAAAAAATATATATATAAAAAAGAAAGAAATAGTAAAAATAATGCTGTGTCAAAAGCAAGAGGAGCCACATTACATATAGAATTAAAATAGTCTTCTCTTTGTGTTTTTTAAAACAATATCAACATGCACAGTGCTTGGCATTTTCAAGGAAAGTGTCTCATTTCCATTAACAAGGAAACCTCCTAATTCACAAATACACACAGTGGGTGATGTGTGTTAATAGCACTCTTAGCAGCCGATAATGTGGTGCAGTTAATGTATCTCAGCTTGAATTAACTTTACCACAAACCATTGTTTCTTTTTACACAGCACAGGATCGTGTGGAAAAATCTCTTAGAATCTCACAAGGGGAATTCAATTAACATTACTCACTACTGTACAGTAACATAAAATGGAGGCTATTTTAACCTTTTTTGAGTTTCCTGCTGATCAATTCAATGCTTTCCATTAGTTTAACTCCAGTTACTCAATAAACTCACCTTCATTGTTCAGAAAATACCGTTTCATTTATGGGGCAGAGTGTGGCTGCCAGTGGACAGCCAGAGTAGACTACAGAGACGAGAACATTTCCTCACAGAGTGTCTAGATATGTCTCGGGGTAACATCACCTAACATGTATGTTTAAAATCCAAGAGCTTCAAATACTAGAACTGACTTTTTTAACCCTACCAGTATGCATTTGTTATGTGGCTTCTCTAGCTGAAGTAAAAATCCTGGATTTTTGTCATTAAGTCTTAGGACTTTAGTCATCAGAAAATTAGAAAATAGATATACATGAACACAAATTATTTATCCTTTTAGAAATAATGTTACAGATAAGAAAAATACTTTATAGGAGCTGAAAGATTAGTGTCCTTGATGCCTCTTCCACACTGACCACATCGCGTTGCAGCTGACTCATGTTAAGTTCATTCCTCCAATTGTATTGTTTTTGTCCCATCCCCATAGTTACCACTCTAAAAGGACAGACCTCCAACTGGTCCCCCAGCAAAAACTCTGACACCTCTAACTCCTCCTTGGCATTGCAACCTAAATGGTTTTCAAAACCCAAATCTCCTTGCAGAACTTCCTTTGTTAAAAGCCTCTATGGCTTCCCAAAGCTCTCAAGATTCAATACCAACATCCCTGCAGATAACCCCAGGTGTCCCAGCCCCTATTTAATTTTATGTGCCCCACTTCTCCCCTTTGCTCTCCAACTCTAATCACATTGACCTTCTTTTAGTTTCTGCCTGTGAGAAACCTTTACAAAGGTATTAGCTTGATTGCTTTCTTAGCATTTGTCTCCCTAGAAAACAAGAACAAGGGCTTTATACTTGCCTGTCACGTTGAGGACACTCTTAATACATGTCAACTTAATGAATAGCAGAACAGAGAAAACATTTTACCAATGATGCTTTCTGTTGGTTCAGAGTGTCCACTAGGAAGATTTAAATTCAGTTCACCAACCACACTTGTATCTTCTCTCTCTGAATCCCCACATTTGAGTTAGTCATGCAATCTTCATTCAACAAATTGCAAATGAAAAAAAAGACAGTATACACCAACAAAGTGCTTACAATGTATTTAGAGAGACAACAATGAGACATATTAAGCTATAAAATAAGAAAAGAGCTCCAATTTATCCATGTAATTAAATTAGATTAAAAAATATATTTCACTTCAAAATGACAATATGAAATAAGTATACAACATTATCTCATATTCATCAATATAAAGATAGTTTTGTTCCCTAAATTTAACAAAAAGAGGCCAGGTGTGGTAGCTCACACTTACATCCCAGCACTTGGTGACAAGGTGGGAGGATTACTTGAGCCTAAGAGTTCAAAACCAGCCTGGGCAACATAGGGAGACTCTATCTCAAAAAAATAGGGTGACATAGGGAGACTCTATCTCAAAAAATAAAAATAAAAAATTAGCCAGGCAAGGTGGCAAATGCCTATACTGCCAGCTACTCAGAAAGGCTGAGATGGGAGATTACTTCACTTTGAGCTGGGAGGTTAAGGCTGTAGTGAGCTGTGATCACACTACCACACCACTTGAGCCTGGGAAACAGAGTGAGACCCTGAAAAAAGCACTGTTTTCCAGGACAAAAGCATATCTTTTATTTCTTGGTAGAATCCATAGCATGTATATTGCCCAATAGTTATTAATCAAGTCAAATTGTACCAGTTCTTTCATCTCTCAATAAACATATATTTCTATCAAGTAATATGTCCTGACAAGCCCTCCTTACTATTCATTAAGATCTTGCATCTTCCAAATACACAATTGCTTTAGTTTAATCAGACTATATTTATTCCCTCAATTGTTATTTTATATGTGGCATCTAGTTCACATGTGTGTGAATGAACCATGCTCTCAAAATACTAGTTGGCCTGGAAGGCTAGGATAACAATCACCAAGGCACAGTAACAAAACTTGGACCGGGTTCAGGAGCTTAAATTCTAGTTTTGATGCCACAAACTTTTAGCTGGTGGCTTAGTACAAGTCATTGGAAGTTTTGAACTTTAATGTTCTTATATCTATTACCATATAGAGATAGTAGCTCTTACCTTGGCTGAAAGGTGGTTGTGGATATGACATAATTTAAACATTATAAAGTCGTCTTTCTCAGAGATCATACTGAGGTCTACGGGTACCAGGAAATGGTCTTAAAGAAAGAGTCCTGTGGTCACATAAGTACCAAAAATATAATCTATAATGGCAAGAGAGATCTGCAAAGCAATTTAATATATTAAAATTCTAAGACATGACTTCAGAAAAACTATTTATTTCTATTTAACATGATGTTTTCCAAATTTGTTTGACTATGGAAACTTTTTTTTCTTCTTAGAGGACATGAAGCAGAGAAACTTTTTTATATTTGTAAAACATGTTAACACAATTATGTGGAGTAATAAAACATTGATTTGTGGTGTTATACATGGAATGTATTGAATCAGATTTCTAAAAAGAAGAAAAATATCAATAATGAAGGGAATAATCAAATTATCATGTTTACTTTTTAAGTTTAACATATATACACACATATATATTACTATATTATTTTGATAAGACATACAATGTTTAGTTAAATATTTATTTCTCATCTTTAGGCCAAAGATGATAAATATCAAATATAAAATTATGTCAAACTTTCTGAATATTTGCCACCTGATATAATTAGCTAGAAATCAAGTATAATTTGTTTAACTTTCTTTCTTCTTGCAAATGTAGCACTGACTCTATTCTAGATTTTAACCTGTGACTACTAAGAGATGAAGAAGAAGAATCATAGTATTCATGCAGTTAGCGGAAATCTTCTCCCAGCAACATTCTCTATACTTTCAATTAGCCTAAATTATTCCAATATTTGCTTCTCTCTTACTTTTCACTTGTAAAATAAATTACATTCAGTAAGCACTGTACTTGAACAATATAAGCTATGGATTCACTTAGGATTGGAATAAGCTCATATGGGGAAAATACACATTTATATTATTGCTCAATGTTTACTTGGAAGCCATGGCATATATTAGATTATGTTTAGTCTTTTTTTTTTTTTTTTAATTTGGCAGAGTGACTGGACTCCAAATGTTTAATCTTAATTGAGAACTACAACTACAATTGTTGAACGGCTGTAGCAGAATCACAATTTTATTTGACTTGTCCTTAGAAAGGGTAAAGTTTAATGTTGTTTAGTTTACAATTATTCACTTCACAGCATCACACATAAGAAAGGTAGCATGATGTGGTGAAATATGTGACTGTCAGTTGTTTAATTTGAAACTGACAGTGAGATTTTGTTTTAATATCATTGCTATTTTGTAAAAAAAAACAAGAATAAATGAACTTGCCAAAACATCTCTGAACCTTTCTTTGGGTTTAAACACTTTTTTGCAACAGCACATTGTTGTTTAGAGTGGCTACTCTCTAAGTAAGAGCCCTGACTAGCAGCCTCATCAACACCACCAAATGGGAACTTGTTAGAAATGCAGATATTTGACTCCATTCCAGACCTGCTGATTCACAAGTGGGGTGTCACCATATTGGCCAGGCTGGTCTCGAATTCCTGACCTCGTTATCTGCCCACCTCGGCCTCCCAAAGTGCTGGGATTACAGGCATGAGTCACTGCTCCAGGCGAAGTACATCAACTTTTAAAAAATTATTGAGTGTTTTGCAGAAACCCAATTTAGTAGGTTGGATCCCTGTAATGTCTGTGTGAATCAGTGATTAGGTGAACTCACTTTTGAGGCTCATTTTGTAGGAGCACTTAACCACTGCTTCTAAGGACAAAACTTCACATATAGGGTAACCGAATACTGTAATTTTTCCACTCAATCCATCTTGTTGTTTATATGTAGTAATGATGCAGGAAAAAAATATTTAAGTTTTAAACATTAGAAGCTTGGCACAATGAGAAATCTCTCTACATACTGACTCTATTTGACCATACAAGACTTATGGCTCCCAGTGGCCATGGAACATGCCTTTTTCATGTAATGCAAGTGCAACTCAACCATTTGTTTACTTATTAGTTTATTTACACAAGTATTTCTTGAATGTTCTATATGCTTGACCTTGTATCAGTCCTAAGAACACAATAATGACTCTAAAATGCAATAATCTCATAAGGCGAAAAAAAAAAAATACAAATGGTATTATAGTATACAGCTCATAAGTACACCCGTATGTTATTTTATTGTCCTTAGTAGATATTGCATTTTTTCACAAAGTGAAGATTTGTGGCAACCTTTTGTCAAGCAAGTCTATTGGCGCCATTTTTCTAACAGCATGTACTCAATCTGCCTCTGTGTCATATTTTGGTAATTCTCCCAATACTGCAAATATTTTCATTAATATTATATATCTTATGGTTATCTTTAATCAGTGATCTTTAATATTACTATTACAATTGTGCTGGGGTATCACAAACTATGCCCATGGAAGACTGTGAACACAATTGATAAATGTGTGTATTCTGTGTGTGTATTCTGACTGTTTCACCAATCAGTCATTCACTCATCTCTCTCCCTCTTTTGGGGTCTCCCTATTCCATGAGACACAACAATGTTAAAATTAGGCGAACCAATAACCCTTCAATGGCCTCTAATTTTTCAAGTGAAATCTTGAATAAATGATTAAGCTTAATGAGGAAGGCATATTGAAAGCTAAGATAGGCTGAAAACCTGCACCAAACAGCTAGCCAAGTCATAATTTCAAGAGAAAGTTCTTGAAAGAAATTAAAAGGGCTAGGTGTAGTGGCTCACACCTATAATCCTAGCACTTTGGGAGGCCAAGGTGGGCAAATCAACTGAGGTAAGGTGTTCAAGACCAGCCTGGCCAACATGGCAAAACCCTATATCTACTAAAAATACAAAATTAACTGGGCGTACTGGAACATGCTTGTAATCCCAGCTACTTGAGAGGCTAAGGCAGGAGAACAGCTTGGGAGGTGGAGGTTACATTGAGCCACTATTGTGCCACTGCACTCCAGCCTGGATGACACAGCAAGACTTCGTTTCAAAAAAGAAAGAAAGAAAAAAAAAAGAAATTAAAAGTGCTACTCCAGTGAACACACAAACAATACAAAATACAAAATGAAAAAGCCTTACAGCTGATGGAAAGTTTTCGTGGTCCAGATAAATGACCAAACTAGCCACAATATTCCTTTAAGCTAAAGCCTATGTCAGGGAAGGCCCTAACTCTGTTTAATTCTCTGAAGTCTGAGAGATTGAGGAGCTGAAGAAGAAAAGTTTGAATATAACAGAGGTAGGTTCATGAGATTTAAAGAAAGAGGCAATCTTGATAACATACAAGTGCAAGAGGAAGCAGCAAGTGTGATTTGTCCAAGATGAAGCAAGAAGATCTAGCAAAGATAATTGATGAAGTTGGCTATACTAAAGAATGGCTATTCCATGTAGACGAAGCTGCCTTCTATTGGAAGAAGATGCCATGTAGGACTTTCATAGGTAGAGAACAGAAGTCAGTGCCTGGCTTCAAAGTTTCAAAGGACAGGATGACTCATGTTGAAGGTTAATGCAGCTGGTGACTTTAAGTTGAAGTCAGTGCTCATTTACCATTCTGAAAACCTTAGGGCTCTTAAGAATTATACAAAAATGTACCTTGCCTATGTTCTATAAATGGAACAACAAAGCCTGGATGATAGAACATCTGTTTACATTATGTAATACTGAATATTTTAAGTGCACTGTTGAGACCTACTGCATTGAAAACAAGATTCTTCTCAAAATATTACTGCTCATTGGCAATATACCTGGTCACCCAAGGGCTCTAATGAACATATGCAAGAAGATTAGTGTTGTTTTTCTGACAGCTAAAATAACATTTATTCTGCAGTCCATGGATCAAGGAGTCATTTTGACTTTCAAGTTTATTGTTTAAGAAATACATTTCATAAGGCTACAGCTGCCGTATATAGGGATTCCTCTGAAAGATCTGAGCAAGGTAAATGGAAAATCTCTGGAAAGAATTCACCATTCTAAATGTTATTAACAACATTTATGATTCATGCAAGGAGGTCAAAATATCATTAAAAGGATTTTGAAGAAGTTCATTTCAAATATTACCAATGACTTTGAAAGTTTCAAGACTTTAGTGGAGAAACTAACTGCAGATGTGTTGGAAATAGCAAAAGACCTAGAATTAGAAATAGAACCTGAAGATGTGACTGAATTGCTGCCATCTCATGATATATTTCAAACAGATTAGGAATTGTTTGTTTATTAACAAATCAAGTGGTCTCTTGAGATAGAATCTACTCCGGGTGAAGATGTTGTAAACATTCTTAAAAATACAACAAATTATTTAGAGTGTTAAATAAACTTAGTTGGGAAAGCAACAGCTGGGTTTGATGGGATTAACTCCAATTTTGACAAAATGTTTGTGGGTAAATTGCTACCAAACAGTACTGGATAATACAGAGAAATCTTTTACGAAAGAGTTAATAGTTGCAGCAAACTTCGTTATTTGTCGTAGCCTCCCAGCCTTCAGCAACCATTATCTTGATTAGGCAGCAGCTATCAACATTGAGGCAAGATCCTCCAACAACAAAAAATATTATGACTCTTAAGTCTCAGATTATAGCATTTTTTTTTCAATAAAGCATTTTTTAAATTAAGGTAATACTTTTTGTATATCTCATGCTATTGCACACTGAATAGACTGTAGTATAATTAAACATAACTTTGATATACATTAAGAAACCAGAATAATCTTATGACTTGCTTTATTGTGATATTTGCTTTATCGCAGTGGCTTGGGACTAAACGTGCAATATTTCTGAGGTATGCCCTTGATTGGCTATTAAATGGTTAAGCAATAATTTCATAGTACTGTTTCAGCCAAGGAATTGTCAGGAAGTATCCTATAACTTCATAAATTCATATAACTGTCATATACACAAAGCATAAATACTTTTATTTTACTTTGTTTGTTTCGTTTTTCCCTTTGGTGACTAATATGCTACTATCTCTTTTCCCCAGAGGGAGATAAATATGTCGTGTTTTTCATCAATGCAGTGTAGGAAAAGAATTCTAGACACAAAGAGAGAGAGAGAGACAAAAGAAAAAAAAAAAAAAAGAATAGGCCATGCAGGTCAGGAAGAGCTGCAGGGCTAAGCATGCCAACCAAAAATATTCCCAGGACTAACAAGTAAAGAAGATCATCACCATTTTGCAGAGTGTATTGGAGAGAGAGAAGCAAAAGCCTCTGTGGTCTTTATGTTAAAAAGACACGTCTGCTCTGGAATCAAAATATTTCCAATCCTGGCACCCTACTCTCTGGTCTATGACCTTGCGTTAGTTATTTAATCTCTCTGAGATGGATTTCTGATGCAGAATTTGTGTGAAAAAATAGTACCTGCTTCATAGGATTATTGTGAGAATTAAATAAGATTATCCACATAAAATTTTCTCCATTGTATCATGCACAAAGTAAGTGCTCGGCATTTTTTTTTCTTTTTACTACTATTATTATTAATTTTTCCAAATAGAAAATTTAGGCTTTTCATAATATGGGCATAACTCCTTCATCAGATTATTCCATGGACATTAAATTCAAACTTCAGAGCTTTAAATTGCAATGAAACTGCAAATGTCACAAAAGGAAGAATAGACAAGAAACTTAAAAATAAAATATTTTTAATAAGTATGTGATACTCACTATAAAAATACTGGGAACTTATGTAACAAAATGGGAAGAGTGGTTGCCTAATCAGTGCTGATGATCCTAGTTTTTTTTCTTCTTTCTCATATTATCTGAAATTTCCACATTGGTAACAATGAAGTATACATTACTTTTAAAATCATTATGAAAATAAATTTGAAGGAAAATGTTGTATTAATGCATCTGTTTCAATACACTATTTTAATAATATGTATGCCTATCTGGATACACATTAATGAGTACAATTATAAAAGGATACAGGAACAGAAAGGAAAGGTCCATACTTTATGTTCATAAACTTTGAGGACAAGCTTTCCAGATTAGTTGTCCCTAAATACAATTTTAAGAGTAAACAAGGAGAGAAAAAAAAAGAAGTAAAAGGAAAAGGGGACATCAACCAAATTGAATGCTGAGTCCTGTGGCATCAAGGGAAATGGTTGAGCATCTTTACACAATTGCAAGTGCTACCTGGCACTGTAATGTGTGCCTGTGTCCCAGCTATTCACTGGCTGATGCAGGAGGATCTCTTGAGCCCAGGAGTTCTGTGCTATAGTGATCAAGAGTCCTCCATAAATTCAGCATCAATATACTGACTTCCTGGGAGAGGAGGACCACCAGGTTGCCTAAGGAGGGATGTAACAGACCAGGTAAAAATAAAAATAAAAATAAAAATAAAACAGAGCAGGTCATAACTCCTGTGTTGATCAGTAGTGGGATCACTACTAATGCAATTTCTTCTAAAGAAATGGGAGATCCCGTTTCTTTAAAAAAAAAAAAAAATCAAGTGCTTTCATAGGTCAGGAGTAAAGAATAATGGAAAGTAGTAATGGGAGATGAGTCGGAATCTGTGGCTAGGTTTTGTATGACTCGTTAAGGATTCTATGTTCCACTGAAATATCAAAGTGCCTTTTTATAATTTAATGATGTTAAAAGATCATGCTGGTTCAAGGACTGTGAGGTCTGAGCAAGTTAAGAGAGCAAAGGGACTGTGGCAGAAACCATTGCAAGAAAAAGAGAGAGATTAAATAGTCACAGTGCAGTTAACTTATAAGAACTGGACTAATTATTTCCATTCTTGAAAAAATTCTTCTGTTACATTCCCATAAAATAGTTTTAATGGCTAAGGGAATGAGAGTCCTTAACTCGTTAATATAAGGAAGGAAGACAATGGAAGGAGCACAGGTTGTGGGCTATTGAACTAAAAGAGGGGAGAGATAATGAGTTTAAATTTGTTCAGATATAAGAGCTGGCTATGGTGCAACTATTCATGTCTAGTAAGCAATTGGACAGGACAATGAGCTGAGTGAGGTGGGTGGAAAAACTTTCCATAGCTAGAGATGGTGGAAAAATAGTGTAGGTGGAGAAATGAATGCAAAGTGTCAGCAATTGGCTGCTAAAGGAAAGCAAAAACTGTGTTGAGAGAGTAAAACAGGGTAAGTCTGGCAGAAGCACAGAATTTCTATAAGGGTCATGGGAGACAAAGGTGAAAAGGACTATTTGAGCAGGATTAGAAAGAGTCTGGCATGCCAGAGGGAGAAGTTAATATTGCAGTCTATTTAGAAAGAGATCCACTTACTTACATAGGGCCATAATTGTTTCTATTTAGTGTATATCCTGGTAAAGAAATGCAATGTAGTGTTTAAGAGAAAAACTACAAGAGTAAATAGCCTAGCTTTAAATCCCAGCCTTAAGGCTTACTAGCAGTGTGACTTGGAGCAAATTGTTAATCTCTTAGTTCTTTAGTTGTGCCATCTGCAAGTTGATGACTATGATTGGCTGCTTTCCCTGGGTGGTTTAAATGTGTTTATATATGTCACCCTGTAGAAAGTGTTATATGTGGACATATGTATGCAAAATATGCATACACTTATACTGCAAATATTATTACTCTCTCTATTTCTTGTATTCTTCTGATGGGATATATCTCATATGAGATATATGAGACTCCTTCCTACTCTTTAATTTTACCTTCAATAAAAAAAAAGCAGCTCTCCGTTTTATAATGCCAATCTTTAATTTCATTTATGGAGACAGGATTTATAAGGTCCTTCTCATTCTCATGAGTAGCATAATCATGACACATTTTGATGTATAGCACATCAGTAATATTTAAGAAATGGTAAAAAAATTAAAATTTTCAGGCCATCCTAGAGTATCATTTATTTATTTTTTGATGAATAGCTGATTTTTATTTAAATTGAACAATTTAGATGTCAACTTATTGATACTGTGTTCACGAGTTAATATTTCTATAGGATGGTTCTTAAATACAGGTACATTACATGGACACTTATCTCCAGGCTAAGGCTACCTAGGCACCTCATCCTCCTGCCTACAATGATTACAATAGATTGGGGTGAGTACGCAACCTATATCAGCCTTACGAGGTGGACACTTTGGATTTTGCTTATAGTGCTGAAGGCAAACTGAGTCTTTTCTTGAAGAGTGAGGTGGTAAGAAGTAAGGCTGTAACATATAGAGTAATTTGCAAATATTAGAATGAAGTCTGGAGCTACCAAGGGGATCAGCATAGTGAACATGGAAATGAAGCTGAGGTCACAAACAGTAGAACATAGAGTGTATGCGTGGCCTGCTGAATCAAGGCTTACCTGAAAAGTGCTCTATTTGTAGATTAACATATAACCTAAGTGCATATATAAATTTTCTGTGTTGTTTAGGTCACTGTAAGTAAAGCTTTCTGTATTTTATAGTACAAAAGTCCTCACAGATATGACTGCTTATACAGGTTTTGACCTACTTATGCTTTATTACTTCTCTCTGCTCTCTGAAAATCAGAATATAAACATCTAAAGTTATTTCAAAATATGTACCTAGGCATTTTACTTTTGCTATGTGATAGTCATGCATTCTATAAATATTTGCAGAGCTCCTAATATGTGTAAGGTACCTGGTGATGCTGGGGATAAAATAATAATATAATATATACAATTTTATTACATATTTAATCATATCTTTTTTTTTTTTTTTTTTTTTTCAGAGACGGAGTCTCGCTCTGTCACCCAGACTGGAGTCCAGTGGTGTGATCCCGGCTCACTGCAAGCTCCGCCTCCCGAGTTCACACCATTCTCCTGCCTCAGCGTCCCGAGTAGCTGGGATTACAGGCGCCCGCCACCACGCCTGGCTAATTTTTTGTATTTTTAGTAGAGACGGGGTTTCACTGTGTTAGCCAGGATGGTCTCGATCTCCTGACCTCGTGATCCACCCGCCTAGGCCTCCCAAAATGCTGGGATTACAGGCGTGAGCCACCGCGCCCGGCCTTAATCATATCTTTTGAATGAAGTAGTCCATCTATTGAATGCTTCATATTGAATGAATCATTGAGTGACCATACCAATGAAGTATACAGAGGTATCATGTGAGTTCACTTCTATACATTTTATAAGTATATAATATATCCCCCAGACTATGTCATCAATTTGTTGGTTCTTGGCAGTAAATCCATCCTTCATTTCCTGCTCTGGGAAGATTTAACAGGAGCTCTTTAAACCTTGTTGCTTTCCAAGATGGCATGATTTTAAGCTTTGTCAGTAGTTTATGCTGGAGACCAACTACTACTTTCAAGAAGAGGCTTTCCTTTCTGATTCCACTGTGCTTTTCTCAATAGACTCCTTCAGTGAACCCAGTGCCCCACTCCTGCAGCAGGGGCGACTTCAGCACCTGGCTCTCACAGCATGTGCACCTTTTGTGACACCCAGCCTCTGTGTGCACAGAGGTGAACATCTTCCCGAAAACCGCTTCTCCTGGTACCTTAAAGGAAGAATATCCAGCAAGTTCCACTGGTGCAGCATCAGACGGACTTCAGTGCCCTTCAGTGAGCCATGCCCATGTTTTCTCTAATGACGTCTGGATCACAGTCATGTGATCCAGGAGTGACTGCTCCTTATATCTGCTATTCCTTTGGTTTTTAGGGGTCTCTTTAACTTTTACTACCAAGCCCACATTAATCTATTGCAATTAATATTCTTTATACTAAACCTTTTATTTTCAAATGATAATGTGGCTTGTCTCCTGAGTAGAAATGACAAATGCAGGTACCAAATCTAAACCAGGAGAGTTTGGGGAATTTTCTAATAGGAGGTGACTTACCAGTTGAAGTTTGGATGTTGAGAAAATGCTAGTGAAGAGGATAAAGAGAAGCTAGATGAGGTGCAGAGAGAAAGAGTTGTCGAAAAAGGTACGTGTTTAAGTCATTGGTTCTCAAGGTATGATCCCAAACTAGCAACATCAGCATCACTTGAGAAATTGACATGAAAACAAATGTCCTAGACTGAATCAGAAACTCTCAGGGTAGGCCCAACAATTTTTGTTTGAATAAATCCCCGAGGGGATTTCTATGCATGCTAGAGTTTAAGAACAATTAGCTTGACTTGCTATGATTTAGGTGTGATATTCTTTCATCATAGCCCTACACTGTGATGATGAATGAGTATGCTACCCTTTAGGTCAGAATAAATAGTATTTTTTTTTTTTTTTTTTTGAGACGGAGTCTCGCTCTGTCGCCCTGGCTGGAGTGCAGTGGCCGATCTCAGCTCACTGCAAGCTCCGCCTCCCGGGTTTACGCCATTCTCCAGCCTCAGCCTCCCGAGTAGCTGGGGCTACAGGCGCCCGACACCTCGCCTGGCTAGTTTTTTCTATTTTTTAGTAGAGACAGGGTTTCACCGGGTTAGCCAGGATGGTCTCGATCTCCTGACCTCGTGATCCGCCCGTCTCGGCCTCCCAAAGTGCTGGGATTACAGGCTTGAGCCACCGTGCCCGGCCACCAGAATAAATAGTATTTTAATAAATGTCGTGTGCATCTACCTTCCAAGGTACTGAGACTTGATACTATAACCACAGTGGAAAAAAAACAAAACAAAGAAAAAAATGGAACATGTAAAAATAAAGTAAAATAATCTAAGTAAGAAAAAATAGGGCAGATAATTTTATAAAAAATTATCAGCTCTTAAAATATTAAATGTTATATACCATACATTTTAATTCCTCTAATAATGTCATCTTCTGTCCTACAAAGGATGAAGGTCTGTAGTTAAAAGAAATTATTCATTATTGTCTTTCAACTTACACTAAACTGTCTATATCAATGTGACAAGATTCTTTTTATGGCCTAGTATTAAGAAATTCTCCACTAATAAGGTTTTGATTATTTCATTGATTTGTTAGTTGCCTGAGGCCATTCAATAGAAATTCTTATTATTGTGGAGTGATAAGCAGGATGTGTTTTAGGTCACATTATTCATATGAAAAATATTTCCATAAGTGGAAATATTTCCATTAACAGAGTTCTATATGCTACTTCTCAAGGTTAATTGTTTCCTCTGATCTCCAGTTAATATCTATTATTCTTAAACCCAGAGATTAGCAAAATCACAGACAGAGAGGACATTCAATGTCTGGAAGATACTGATTGGAGGCTTTGAGTTTTTTTAGACATCGACCAAATAGCATTTAAAAACTAGCTTTAAAAGATAAAAAACAATTATGATAAATTATATGATAGGCTCACCCCTAGACTTTCTGTCTTTAAAAACAAGTCAACAATATTTGATAAGGAAAACAGGGCAACATAAAAATTTGTATTTTATTGTGCTGCCATAATTTAACTTATTTTTAGATCAATTTAAGAAGAATATGTGTTTTTCTACTATTTCATGGGTAAATATGGGCATTAATGCAAGACATAACTTAAAGAGTTTATATTTAGTGCTTCAGAATGTATTGTTGAAAGATTTATGGGAAAGCAGTGATGAATGTTAAACTGTACAGGCACCAGAATGTGACATGGCAATAGTGATTAAAGTAGTATCTGAACCAACAAATGCAAATTGCCAAGTGTTATTTCTAACCATCATGATTTCGTTTTAATGCAAAGACTCTGTGATTCATTCTACTTCTGGACATTCTTCACTTTAAAATAGTATGGATTACCGATATCTATTACATAAGACTTTTTTTTTTTTGTAATTCTATTTCCATAATATTTGTACAACCACATGCCCAGGCATACTCCATTTTTTCTCCTATTAGAGGTAAAGCACTTTCGCTCATTATAAAATACATTTAGGGGACTCTATATACTAGAAAATGGAAGGCCAACGAGCTAAGTTTTAAAAGAAGACAGTATCTTGTGTGATAAACCATGAGGATATTGAAATTTCTTGAAACTTCTAACTGGTAGTCAAAAACTTTGGTATGAATGCATGAGCAAAATTAGCCACTCACTCCTTTAAGTGAGATTTGAAGTTTATCACTAATTCAGTTATTTGAACCAAGGAAAACAGAGTGTGAGAGATAAATGACTGCAATTTTGCTTTTTAAAATGCACAGGCAGAAGAGATAATATTCTCTGATGTGCCATCGACCCTCAGATACAGTCAATGTGAGTATCCACATTCACATAAAATGCAAAAAATGGGCCTATGCACAAAGAAATAGAGGGAGCAGGATGGAATGCCACCTTCAGCCATTCTCACGTCTCTGTTGTACATTTCGCTAAATCCACATACCATCTTGTTATTTTGGCCATGCATATGTACTGTCTTTTTTCCCTGACGCAACTTTTTAAACTGACATCAGTGTATCTAACAAAGAAACTTGAAGTTACTAGCACAAAAATAAAGCCAATATCATGCAATAAAAGAAAATATTAAAAATTAGTAATCAAATCTAAAATGTTAGTTATTAAACTTTAGAAAACATTGTGCCTGCTCAAGACTCTGATTTTGAGATTTGCTCTAGCTCTGTTAATAAAAACAAGCTATTTATCATCCAATTGATAAAGTTAATACTAATTAACTAGCTTGGCTTTGTCCTTCATTGAACTACAGGAATTGACCACAAAAATCAAAACTAAAGACTATCTGATTGCAAAATTTCAAAAGACAAGTGATAAGTAGAAGACCAGAAAGTTCTGGTAAAAATAAGCAAATTATATATCAAAAATGCGAAACAGAAAGTTAGACTCCTCAATAGCAACAATGGACCTAGGAGGTGATAGAGCAATGCTTTCTTAATAAGGCATAAATATTTTCATCCCAGTGTTTGATGTCTAGCTAAATTCTGAATCAGGAATTCAGAGAGAAACGTATTTACAAATGTGCAAAGGCTTAAGCATTTTTTAAACATGCATTCATTTTTAGGAAACCAAGAAGAAAAGAAGAAAATCTTAGACATAGGATCTAGGTTCCAGATTTTTCTACATTAGAAAGCAAGGAAGGAAAATTCAGGATATAAAATTTGTAGTAAGTCCAGAAGGCAAACAGCTCCTATTTAAGCAGGGCAACAAAAGATGATGAGAGAAAACTGACGAGGTAATCAAAGCAAAATAAGCAATCATAGAAATTGATAGATTATCTGATATATTTGAGCTTGAAATTGAATATTGATAGGTGATATGTAAATTGGGTTTCTGAAATAAGGAATTGTTTCCTTAAACACAAGAAATTATTTCAAAAGGCAAATTGTAATCCTAGAAACACACAAAAAATTACATAAGGAAAAAAAACATCAAAGACCACTTGAATCTATAGTAACTAAAATTATATAATCGTAACATAATAAGAATAAAAGCATATTCAGTTCAAATTTTGATATATTAATATTAGCAGAAATGGCAAAATAAGGGGATGAAAATATAAGATAGCTTAATTATACTTTGGGGACTGCTTGAGGGTGGAGGGTGGTAGGAGGGAGAGGATCAGAAAAAATACCTGTAGGGTACTATGCTTAGTGACAAAATAATCTGTACATCAAATCCCCATGATATGTGTTTACCTATGTAACAAACCTTCACAGGCACTTCTGAACCTTAAATAAAAGTTAAAAAAATGAAAAAAAAATCTTTGATAGGAACTAAATGAAGAAGTAGATAGATCTAAAATTAATGTATCAAGAAATAGAGGCATAAATATGCTTTATAAAGTAACTAGTAAAAAAGAAAGTATCAACTAAAAATAGTAAATTTTGTTGTTCATGGACTGAGATCGGGTTGAAGTAAAATATATTAAGTAAAAAGAAATTCAAACATTACATATTTGTCTTGGACAAAAATAGAATTCAACTTACAAAGAAAAAAATTGCAGTAACAAGGAAATCAGTGTTTCTTGATGCTATTTTCCAGCCCTACCTGTGATAGATACATGAATTGCATATAATGATTCTTAGTTCTTTTCTAATTACTCTGAGAAAAAGTGGACAATCATTAATCACCATGAAGAGGTAACTTGTATTGTTCAAATACAAATTTTTAAGATACCTATAATTATTAGTTATGAGGCTGTGAGCCTAGAAAATAAAATTTACTTTAATAAAAGTTTACCTGTAATTATCATTTTATAGGAAACTTGTGTTCATCTGTTTAGTATATCTTATCTAATGAACTCGGAGATATTTGAGAGAAAGGAATTTTCATTCTTCTCTGATTCTGTTGTATTGGGAAAATGGTAAGTATTCAATACATGTTTTGCTTTTATTTTAATTTTTACTTTTATTTTTATTATTATTATTTTTTGAGACAGAGTCTCGCTCTGTCGCAAAGGCTGGAGTGCAGTGGCGCGATCTCAGCTAATAGCAACCTCCACCTTCCGGGTTCAAGCGATTCTCCTGTTTCAGCCTCCGGAGTAGCTGGGACTACAGCCGCCCGCCACCACGCCCAGCTAATTTTTGTATTTCCAGTAGAGACGGGATTTAGCCCTGTTGGCCAGGCTAGTTTCGAATTCCTGACCTCAGGTAATCCACCCGCCTTGGCCTCCCAAAGTGCTGAGATTACAGGCGTGAGCCACCGTGCTCGGCCATGTTTATTATTATTAATTAAAAATTTTTATACTTATATCTGAACTATTTGGTAAAAGGGTTATTACTTTCTTTTCCCCCAAAATTTCAGAGCTTAAGTCACAAGTGTCATTATCTGACCCTTTTTTCCCCCCCAATTTTTTACAGTGGTAAAATGCACGTTGACATTTACCATCTTAACCATTTTTAGGATCAGTGCAGCGGTATTAAACACATTCATAATGTTGTGCAACAATCGCCACCATCTGTCTCCATAATTGTTTTCATATTGTCAGACTGAAACTGTGTACCCAGTAAATGATTATCCCGTCTTCCCTTGTATCTATAGCCCCCAGCAACCTCTGGTCTATTTCCTGTCTCTATGACTTTGACTACTCTCAGTACCTGATGTAATTGGAATTATATAGTATACTTTTCTTTTTGTGTCTGTTTCATTTCACTTAGGATAATGTCCTCCAAGTTCACTGATGTCATAGCATATGTCAGTGTTTCTTCCTTTTTAAGACTTAATTATACTCCATTGTATGTATATGCCATATTTTGCTGATTCACTCATCTGTTGATGGACACTTGGATGGCTATCATGTTTTAACTATTGCAAATAATACTACTATGAATATAGGTGTACAAATACCTCTTTGAGACTCTGTTTTCAATACTTTTGGTTATGTACCCAGAAGTGAAATTGTTGAATAATATGGTAATTGTATTTTTACTTTTCTAAGGAACTGCCATACTGATTTCCATAGTAGCTATACCATTTTACATTCCCACCAACAATGCCCAAGTTTCTGAAAGCAAGGGGAACCGATCCAATCATTGTATTAACATTTTTATGCTTCATTCAGCAAAGTATAACAGAATTTTAGAGTTTATAAAAAATGTTAACTTATTTTAAAATTGCTCATCATTGTCCTGCAAAGACTTTTGCTAGAATAAGCTAAAATTTATTTGGATAATCACAGCAGTAATCTGGAGAATTAATTATAGAAAGCTCTGCAGTGACACAATAATTTCCAATTACATTTCACAGCACCCTTTTTGTTGAGTGTCTTGTTTGTCTTTCTCCTCATGAACTACTTTGGAAGAAATTATTCCTTTAAAATACGCCATAAGTTTATTCAGAAGGACTTTATAATTTTAGTACAACTGTTTATGTCAAAAGGTATACTGTGAAAGATGAAAGCTTGCACAAGCATGTGGGCCTGGGGAACATTTCTCTAGCAAAAGGCTTTGCTCCTTTGTTGAAATAAATGGTCTTTCTGCACTCAGGAGGCTGTGGCTCTGAGAATTAATGCTGACATTCAAACTTGGATTCTTATTGAACTGAGCTATAGAAACACTTTAGAAGATCATAGCAACAAAGAAAAAATATTCAAAAACTAAAACTCAGAACTAACTTAAGGTATTAGAAAACTTTGCAAACTATTTATCTTAGCATTTACTTTAAATCAAGAATTAAAAGTATAATACATTGGGCTTTTGGAACATAAGGGTTTGTTTTAGCGTTATATACTGATAAAATAGGAAGCTGGGGTCTCTGATTAACTGGCAAAGAATTAAAACAAATAACAAGAGCTCATAAAGCTAATGCTTTAGTCAGATATGCAATAAAAGTTGTTGTTCACTGAAAGTCATATACTCTCAAACCTGTGGAAAGCTGTAAAAGCCATTCTAAGTAAAAGTCCACATCTATGTTACAAGAACAGCATTTTACCTACTTTGTAAAATATATATTGAAGTCCATAATAGTTACATGAATTCCTTAGATCCAGAAATGTTTCAAAACTCAGCATGTTTTAGTTTTCTCCTTTGATTATAGGAAGATAATATAACACATACAGTTGATCCTTGAATTATGATGAGGTTACCTCCTGATGAACCCATTGTAACTTGATAATATACTAAGCCAAAAATACTTTTATTTCTGACAACACACTAGACAGTCCCCATGTTATGGTGATTTGACTTAGGACATTTTTACTTCACTATAGTACCAAAAGCAATATACATTCATTAAAAATTGTAAACCATTCATAAGTCATAAAAAGCTCCTCAACTTACAATGGAATTATACCCAGATAAACCCATCACAGAGTTGAAAAATTTCAAGTGGAACCATTGTGATTTGGAGACCATCTGTATATGTTAAATGACATCATTCACAGAGTTTGACTTAGAATCCCATAATCAAACATATGTATACTTTAGAAGCTAAATACATAGGTATTCTCAAACATGTAATTCTGATATTTTAGTCCTAAATGCCTTGGTGTTTGAAAATATATCCAGAGAAACAGATATCCAGAGAAAAAGTACTACTTAATATACTAGGCAATTTGAAAACGTGTATCAAGAAATATACACGCAAAGGGAAAATATATGTGACATGATGCTCATAGAAATGAGCAACAGGTATTCATAAATTTAGAGAATGGTTGGTCCTTGCAGAGACTTCAGAGGCTATAGAGAAAGTATTTCTTTTTTGTTTGTTTGTTTTTCAGACTTAACTGATGTAGTCCTAAGGCAAGATGATGTTGTAAGATCACTAGGGTCATTATTAAAATTACTCATTCCTGTTTACATGACCAGAGTTATGCTCTATTTCTCACTGTAGTGGATGAGTACCTCTAAAGGGCAAAATAAGATCACTAAGCATTTCTCACTTCCTACCTAATTTAGTTATTTTATTTGTCCTAGAATCTAAGATGCTTTATTCAATGATGATCAGGAACTTGATGAACTACCTTTCAAGTTCTCAATTGTTGCCCACCCAAAGTGCTTATAATCCAGAATATATAATGGTTAAATAGACTTTAGCATAACACTTTAGACGTTGCCAGTTTTATAAGTAGCATATGTGTTCTAATTTTTGACCACGGTAAAGCTACCTTTTCTGGTGGCTTTGTTGCCTGCTATTCTGTTATTGAAAGTCATCTTCATTGTCTGCTTCCTGCCTCTGTCTAACTTTTTTAACAACAAATATTAATGAAAGACTGTCTATGCTCTAGGCACTGTGATAATCATGGGGACACAAAAAAACATCAAGATGAGATGGAAAGATCAGTACCTAGGTCTGCAACCTTAGGAAAGTGACTTAAGTGCTTTTATCTCTTTTGTCTATAAAACCAGAGGTTATGAGGTACAAATGAGATTAGGAAGGAACCACTAGAGGGGCATATTTTCTATCACAGCTGTCAAGGGCAGAGTGGACAGGAGTTCAGGTGGGATACAGAACATCAAGAGTGAGGATACAGAACATTTATTTTACAGGAAACTGCCTTGTGAAAGGTGATTCTACAATTAATGTTGTGGCAAATATTCAATTGTTAACACATTATACTATAAACCTTAGTTAAACAGAATTATTTGTTGTAAGGCTGCCCGTAATACATCAAGACATTGTAGAAAATCATATATTTGGGATGTGAGGCAAAAGAGAGTATTAGTTCAGAGTGAGAATATGAGGACAGTGGGCATTTGGCAGGAAAAAAGACAAATAAGTGAAAGCAGGGTTTAGATAAATGGAAGAAGGTATTAAAAATAAACTCTGTTTCATTTCCAACGCTGTCTCCTCCCGGTTTTTCAGATATCAACAATTATAAACTTTGAGTTTGTCTATAGCTCAGTTATACATTGCTTTGAAATGTTGTTATCAAGCTAATTATTTTTATGTATATTGCTTATTGCAGATGTTATGTAGCACAGATTCCTCTTCCTTTCTAAACAATTTCTTTCTTTGCTCTTGGAAAGGTTGCCTGACAATTCTTCACTGTAAACTTACTTTGGGAGTTGCCTCTATTGAAGATGGACACCTCATTCAAGGACAAACTGTGGTCTCTGGGAAAACCTCACGCTATGTCAAGTAAATGCTGGTTTAGTGAGTTATCACCTCTTTGCCTCAACGTGGGAAACTACAGAAGGGCCATCTCACCTACAGTGTGTACCCTGACATCAGCTGAGGTCCTTGGTTGTGACTACATTATAAGCAAACTTATTTCTGTAACATGAGGTGTTAAACCCATAACAACACCTTATCATACTAATCTTCATCTCAAAGTCTGCTCCCCAGGGAACCCAGTCTGATGGTGGCTGTTCTTTTACCATATGTTGTTATAGGATATTGCCTCAAATACTTTTGGATAATCAGTTTTATTAAAGCAGATGATATGAAATCTGTTTAATCCTCAATCAACGAACTACACAAGTCCTAAGAGAAAGAACAGTTTCAATGTGTTGGAAGAATGCATCAACAACAACAACAACAAAAAGCAATGTTAGTTCTCCAGTCATTGGCGGGGACTAATGCTTACTATTAGTGAGCAAGAAATGGAAAGAGGGAGTAAGATTGTGAGAAGCCATTTAAACATGACTACACATAGTGAATTTAATATTCTATATAGACTTGTGTGCTTTTTCATTTTGTTCAAAAATACTTTTACTTACTTTTTGCATGCTAATTGCAGATGCAAAAAATGATCCAAGGAAGATAAAATTAAAACATTAAAAATAGCTTTTATTTATTATTATTATTAAAGTAAGATAGTCAATACCCTGAGGTTTTACAAAGTCAGTTGACCTTGATGGTAAACAACAGAACGAAGTTAGGTTAAAATTATCTTTTATTTCATTTTAATTGTTTTTGCTTTTGAGATTATGTGTTGACTAGATTCATCATTGTCTTTTCAGTGTTAAATCTACATGCTTTTCTAAAACTTTTGGATTTTCCAAAGTACTAATAGACAAACAAAATAATAAAGGCCATGCTGTAATTCCATTTTTTCCCCTTTTTTTCCCCCACTTTTAGATTCAGAGGGTACATGCAAATTTGCTACCTGGGAATATTGTATAATGCTGAAGTTTGGGGTATGAATGATCCCATCATCCAAATACCGAGCACGGTACTCAACAGTTTTTCAACACTATTTCCTCTTTCTATCTCCCCCATCTAATAATCCCCGGTTTTTATTACTGCCACTTTTATGTCCATGAGTACCCAATGTTTAGCTCCTACTTATAAATGAGAACATGTAGTATTTGGTTTTCTGCTTCTGCCTTAATTAGCTGCATAGTATTTATGCCTTTATGGCTGCATGGTATTCCATGGTGTATATGTACCAATTTTCTTTTTAATCCCATCTACCATTGATGGACACCTGGGTTGATTTCTTCTTTGCTATTGTGAATAGTGCTGTGATGAACATGCAAGTGCATTTTGGTAGAAAAATATACTTTCTGTTGGATATATACTGAATATTGGGATTGCTGGGCTAAATGTTATTTTTTTTTTTAGTTCTTTGAGAAATCTCTAAACTGCTTGCCACTGTGACTAAAATAATTTACATTCTCAACAACAGTGTGCAAGCTTTCTCTTTTCTCCACAGCCACACCAATATCAATTATTATTGGACTTTTTAATCACAGTCATTCTGGCTGTTGTGAGATGGTATCTCATTGTGGTTTTGATTTGCATTTCTTTGATGATTAATGGTGTGGAGCATTTTCTCATACGTTTGTTGGCTGCTTGTGTATCTTCTTTTGATTCAAGGAAGATAAAACTAAAACATTAAAAATAATTTTTTATTATTATTATGAAAGTAAGATAGTCAATACCCTGAGGTTTTACAAAGTCAGTTGACCTTGATGGTAAACAGAAGAATGAAGTTAAGTTACAAATTACCCTTTATTTCATTTTAATTTCTTTTTGCTTTTGAGATTATGTGTTGACTAGAATCATCATTGTCTTTGCAGTATCAAAGCTGCATGCTTTTCTAAAACTTTTAGATTTTCCAAAGTACTAATAGACAAACAAAATAATAAAGGCCATGCTGTGATTCCATTTTTTTCTTTTGAGAAGTGTCTGTTCATATATTTTGCCCATTTTTTAATGGGTTTATTTGTTTTCTGCCTGTTGAATTAAGTTCCGTATAGATTCTGGATATTAGACCTTTGTCACATGCATAGTTTGCACACTTTTTCTTCCATTCTGTAGGTTGTCTGTTTATTCTGATGATGGTTTCTTTTGCTGAGCAGACGTTTAATTAGGTCCCACTTATCCATTTTTGCATTTGTTACAATTGCTTTTGAGGACTTAGTCAAAACCTGAGGCCCATGTCCAGAATGGTGTTTCTTTGGTTTTCTTCTAAAATTCTTATAGCTTGAGGTCTTACATTTAAGTCTTTAATACATCTTGCATTGATTTTTGTGTATGGTGTAAGGTAGGAGTCCAGTTTCACTATTCTGCATATGACTAACCAGCTATCCCAGCACCATTTATTGAATAGAGTATCCTTTCTCCATTGCCTGTTTTTGTTAACTTTGTTGAAGATCAGATGGCTCTAAGTGTGTGGCTTTTTTCCAAGTTCTCTATTCTGTTCCATTGGTCTATGAATCTCTTTAGGTACCAATACCATTCTGTTTGTGTTCCTATAGCCTTATAGCATAGTTTGAAGTCAGATAATATGATGCCTCCAGCTTTGTTATTTTGCTTAGGATTGCTTTCACAAGGTGAGCACTTTTTGGGTCTCATGTAAATTTTAAAATAGGATTCTAATTCTGTTTAAAATAACATAGGTAGTTTGATAGGAATAGTGTTTGTAGTAGTCAGTGTCCTCTTAAGGGATGGAATTCATATGAGATAGATAGATAAAGGGGAGTTTATTAAGAAGTATTAACTCACACAATCTCAAGGTCCCACAATAGACTGTCTGTAAACTGAGGAGCAAGGAAGCCAGCCTGAATCCCGAAGCTAAAGAACTTGCAGTCCGATGTTTGAGGGCAGGAAGAATCCAACACAGGAGAAACATGTAAGCTAGAAGGCTAAGCTAGTCTAGCCTTTTCATGTTTTTCTGCCTGCTTTATATTCTGGCTGCATTGGCATCTAATTAGATAGTGCTCACCCGGATTAAGGGTGGGTCTGCCTTTCCCAGCCCACTAACTCAAATGTTAATCTCCTTTGGCAACACCCCCACAGACACACCCAGGATCAACACTTTGCATCCTTCAATCCAATCAAATTGACACTCAGTATTAACCATCACAGCATTGAATCTGTAGATTTCTTAGGGCAGTATGGCCATCTGAATGATACTGATTCTTCCAATCCAGGAACATGAAAAGATTTTTACTTTTTTGTGCTATCTGTGATTTCTTTGAGCAATATTTTATAATTCTCCTTGTACAGCTCTTTCCCTTCCTTGGTTAGATATTTTATTTTATTTTATTTTATTTTATTTGCATTCTTGACTTTGCTCTGCTGCTTCAACATTATAGTTGTATTGAAATACTACTGATTGTTGTACATTAATTCAATGTTCTGAAACTTGACTGAAGTCATTTTTCAATTCCAGGGCCTTTTGGCAGAATTGTCAGGGTTTTCTCGGTATAAGATCAGACTGTGCACAAAGAGAGATAGTTTAATTTCTTTTTTTCTATTTGTATGTCTTTTATTTCATTTTCTTGCCTGATTGTGATAGTTAGCAGTTCTAGTACTCTTTTGAATAGGAGTAGTGAGAGTAGGCATCCTTATCTTGTTCTAGTTCTCAAAGGGAATGCTCCCAGCTTTTGCCCGTTTAGTATGATGTTGGCTATGTGTCTGTCATAGTTGGATTTTATTATTTGATGTATGATCCTTCAATACCTACTTTTTGGTGGATTTTTATCATGAAGCAATGTCAGATTTCACTGAAATATTCCCTGATGTCTACTGAGATGATCATATGGTTTTTGTTTTTAATTCTTTTTATGTGGTAAAACACATTTATTGATTCACATATGTTGAACCAGCCTTGCAGGAATGAAGCCTACTTGATCATAATGAATTAACTTCTTGATAGCTGTTGAATTTGGTTTGGTAGTATTTTGTTCAGTATTTTTGTGTCTGTGTTCATCATGGATATTGGTCTGTAGTTTCCTTAAATTTATTTTCTTCTTGTGCTTTTGCCAGATTTTGGTATTGGAGTGATGCTGTGTTTGTAGAATAAGCTAGGAAGGTGTTCCCCTTATTCGATTTTTTGGAATAGTTTCAATAGAATTAGTACCACCTCTTTTATATCTGGTAGAATTTGGCTGTGAATCCATCCTCTCCAGAGCTTTTTTTAAATTATTGATTCAATTTCAGAACTCAATATTGGTCTAGTCAGTGTCCTACTTTCTTCTGATATAATCTTGGGAATTTGTATGTTTCTATAAATGTATGCATCTCCTCTAGATCGTCTAGTTTGTGTGCATAGAGGTACTCATTATAGCCTCTGAGGAATTTTTTGGTTTTCTGTGGAATCAGCTGTGATGTCACCTTTGTCTTTTCTGATTGTGCTTATTTAGATCTCTCTTTTTTCTTTGTTAATCTAGCTAGCAGTTTATTGATCTTTTTTGTACTTTCAGAGAATCAACTTTTAGTTTCATTGATCTTTTTTGTATGAAATTTTATCTCTTAATTTCATTCAGCCTCACTCTAATTTTAATTATTTCTTTTTTTCTGCTGACTTTGGGGTTAGTTTGTTCTTGTTTTATGGGTTCCTTGAGGTTTAATGTTGGATTATTAATTTGAGATCTTTCTAGCTTTCTGAGGTAGGTGTTCAGCACTATAAACTTTCCTCTTAACACTGCTTTTGATATATCCCTAAGATTTTGGTATGTTGTATCTCTCTTTTCATTTATTTCACAGATTTATTTTTTGTTAATTTCTGCCTTCATTTTATTATTTTCCCAAAAGTCATTCAGGATCAAGTTGTTTAATTTTTATATATTTTGGGGGGGTTTTAATACATCTCCTCAGTATTGAATTCTATTTTTTTTCCCTCTGTGGTCTTAAATTATGGTTAGCCCTAGATTATGGTTATGTGGGCCTAGATTAATTTTTCTGAATTTATTGAGACTTGCTTTATGGCCACATATATGGTCAGTCTTGGAGTATGTTCCATGTACAGATGAGAAGAAAGTAAATACTGTGGTTAATGGTTGGAGTATTCTGTAGGGGTCTATTAGGTACAATTGGTCTGTGGTTGAGTTTATGTCTGGGATTTCTTTATCAGTTTTTTGCCTCAGTGATCTGTCTATTGCTGTCAGTAGGGTGTTGAAGTCTTCTACTATTATTGTGTGGCTAAGTCTTTTTGTATGTCTAGAAGTGCTTGTTTTATGAATCTCGGTGCTCTGACGTTGAGTATGCATATACTTTGAATAGTTAAGTTTTTTTGTTGAATTGAACACTTTATCATTATATAAGGACTTTTTTGTCATTTTAAAATGTTCTTTGTTTAAAGCCTGTTTTACCTAATATAAGAATCGTGACTCCTGCTCTTTTATGTTTTATATTTATCTGGTAGATTTTTTTTTTAATCCTTTACTTTGAGCCTATGGTTACACGTGATGGGTTTCTTGAAGAGAGCAGACTGATGAGTCCTGATGAGTCTTGTTTTTAATCCAACTTGCAACTCTTTGTCTTTTAGGTGGGTAGATTAGACTATTTACATTCAAGGTTAATATTGATATATGAAGTCTTGATCTTACAATAAGGTTATTAGCTGTTTGCTTTGTAGTTTCAATTGTGTGATTGTTTCATAGGGTCAGACGGATATGTACTTAAGTGTTTTCTTGTTGTGGAAGGTATCATTAAGTTGTTTACATATTTAGAACTCCCTTAAGGATCTTTTGTAAGGCTGATCTAGTGGTAAAACATTCACTTAGTGCTTGTTTGTATGGAAAATATTTATTCCTCCCTCACTTATAATGCTTAGTATGGTTGGGAAAGAAATTCTTAATTGGGATTTCTTTTCTTTCATTATGCTGGAAATAGTCCCCCAGTCTTTCCTGACTTGTAAGATTTCTCCTGAGACATCCTCTGTTAACCTGATGGGACTCCCATTATACATGTTCTAACATTTCTCTCCAGCTGCTGTTACAACTTTTTCTTTAAGTTGACTTTGAATGGTCTAGTGACTATTTATATCTTGGTAATGTTTGTTTTGTATACTATGTCATAAATGTTCTCTGAAGTTTTGTTTTTGGATGTCTACGTTTCTAGCAAGGTTAAGGAAATTCTCTTGAGTCATTCACTCAAATATGTTTTCAGGTTGTTAACTTTTTATCTTTTACTCCCAGGAATGCTAATAATTTGTAGTTTTTATCTATTTACATAATCCCCTATTTCTTTTTTTGTTTGTTTGCAATGAAGCTTCACTCTGTTGCCCAGGCTTGAGTACAGTGGCATGATTTCAGCTCACTGCAACTTCTGCCTCCTGGGTTGAAGTGATTCTTCTCCCTCAGCTGCCTGAGGAATGGGACCACAGGTGTGCACCACCACACTCATTTAATTTTTGTATTTTTAGTAGAGACGTGGTTTCACCATGTTGGCCAGGTTGGTCTTGAACTCTTGACCTAAAGTAATCCACCAGCCTCGGCCTCCCAAAGTGCTGGGATTACAGGCGTGAGCCAGCTTGTAATCTCCTATTTCTCAAACACTTTGATCATGTTAAAATTCTTTTTTACTTTATATTTTTCTGACTGGGTTAGTTCAAAAGACTTGCCTTCAGGATTTGAAAGTTTTTATTCTGTTTGGTCTGTACTGTTGATAAAATTTCCAGTTGCATTTTGAAATTTCTTAAGTGAGATTTTCAATTCCAGAAGCTCTGATTGATTTTTTCTAAAATGTTTGTCTCTTCCATAATTTCTGGATTGCTTTAGAAGTTTCTTGGTGTTTATTCTTAACTTTGTCTTAGATTTCATTGAGCTTTCTTGCAACACATATTTTATATTCTTTATCTGCTATTTCTGAGTTTCCTTTTGATTAGCGACCATTTCTGGAGAGTTAGTGCAATCCTCTGGTGGTGTCTATACATTCAGATTTTTTATGGTGCTAGAATTCTTGTGCTAGTTCCTTCTCATTTGGAGATATGGGCAGTTCTAATTTTTATAATTATTTTCATGTGTGTAGGATCTTTTCTCTTTCTTTCTTTCTCTATACATGCATTTCTCTCCCTTTCCTTCCATCTACACCCTCCCTAGGGGATGTTACTCTAGAGAATGTTGGATAGGGTCTTTTGGCTTTGATTCTATAGGCCTACACACTTATTTTGACAGGTTTTCTATTGGGCTGTGAAGTTTGACCTCCAGGTCAATTGATGGTGCTTATAGGTAAGAGCTGGCTATAGCCATTGCAGCTGGTAGGTACATCATTCCCAAGGCAATAGGCCTGATTTGTAAAATACACAGTGGTCTGAGATCCCTGCTGAGCCCCTAGGGTATGGAGTCCATCATGGGCAGGACTACTGGAGAAGCACACATACAACTCTCCCAGTGGCAGACACAAGCATCATTGTCAAGGAGGAATCCAGTAGGCAACCACCAAGCACCTAGAGGTGTGCCTTCGTGTGGGGTTGGGAAAACTTCTTGGCCAGAAAGTTCTCTACATGGGAAAGTAGGGGTACCTAAACTTCTAGTTCAGGGAAGTGGGCCCTCTAGATGCCTGAAAATCTGTATGGGTATGGAATGGAGAGGATGCCCCTACACCAAGATTTCTGCACAGTAGGGATGGGTCAACTCAGGCTGCTAAACCCACAATGGAATAAACATGTTTATTTCAGGTACTATTAATGCCTGGAGACCTGCTGAACTAGTCTGATCTTACACTGCTAATAAAGACATATTCAAGGCTGGATAGTGTATAAAGGAAAGAAGTTTAATGGACTCACAGTTCCACATGGCTGGGGAGGCCTCACAGTCGTGGTGGAAGCTGAATGAGGAGCAAAGTCAGGCCTTGCATGGTGGCAGGCAAGAGAGCGTGTGCAGGGGAACTCCCATGTATAAAACCATCAGATCTCGTGAGACAAATTCACTACCAGTATGGGGGAAACTGCCCCTATGATTCAATCATCTCTACCTGGCCCCATCCTTGACACATGGGGATTATTACAATTCACGGTGAGATTTGGGTGGGGACACAGCCAAACCATGCCACCTGCATCTGTGTGAAGCAGAGTGAGCCTCTCTGCACTAGAGTCTCTGCACAGGAAGTATAGGACCAGTCAGGTTGCTGATCTAAGTGAGTAAGTGCTCCAAATGCCTGGAAATATGCCTGGGCATGGAATGGAGGGGCCCCTCATGCACCAAGATCTTTGCGCAGACAGGATGTGATGGGTCAGGCTGCTGGACTAGGCAAGCAGGTGCTCTAAATGCCTGTGCAGAGAGGTCTCCCCTGCCCCGGTATCCCTGTACTGTACGGATTCAGGGAATAATGCTGCTAATTCAGACAAGTGGGTACCGCGAATGCTTGGATTTCTGCCTGGGATGGAACAGAAAGGGCTCTGCTATACACCACAATCTCAGGGGAGTGAGATTGGGCACCAGCAATGGCATACACAAATGGAATCAGTTCCAGGTCACCAAGCTGGCATTGGCTGCAAATCTCACTGCCCCAGAGAAACTGCAGCTGTGGCACCTTCCCTCCAGCCTCAGGCTTGCAACAGCGATGAGCACAATTCCAGCAACTACTGATGAGGTGCTTTCCGCGGTTTTGACTGTGGAGGCCCCTACCCCAATCCAGAGCAGGTGCTCCAATCTCCGGCTCAAGACTGAAATACCTGTGTGGCTAGGTTGTTGGGTTGCCCCATGATGGGTGACTTCTTGTGCATCCTGATTAAAAAATGGCATCACACTCTCCATCCTGGGTTTGGGAAATTCTCTGTAGCTTTTTCTTTCATAGCATCACCAAGCCTCTCCCCAAGTTATCTCCAGGGGTGGCAAGAAACAATGTTCTCCCGCACCCTAGGTTGCTCATATCCCCAGCGGAAAGGTGAGTCACAGAGGGAGACTCCCTCTGTGTACTGGGGACTTCACCAGACACCATCAAGAGAGTGGCTGCCTGTGTTCTTCTCCCTGAGATTTGGGGTGCCTTCGCTATTCTGGTGGACTCCCGCTTTCTTGCTTGAATTAAAACTCACAGACTTGATTTTTCTGTACTATCTTGCTAATTCCAAGTGGCTGAGGCATGCTAAAAAGCCTCCAATCTGCCATCTTGAAGGAAAACAAAACAAAACAAAACAAATCTCTAATTTGATTTTCAAATGGATTCACTTGTTTAGGTTTCTTTAAATCATGACTAATCATTTGGATTTCTATGCCCTGCATTCAAAATTTAACAAACACCTTACCACAAATGAAGAATGTTTTCACTGTTAATATGATAAATTCAGATACACATGTACAAATGAGAGTTAAATAAATATTTGGTTTCAAAATAGTGTTTAGAGTTCCTCTTTCATATTCATTAATGGTATGGAACAGTAAGAATCATGAGAGAGATAATTTGTTTAAAAGCTAATCAGATTTTTCAGACAAGTCTTAGATTACTAAAATACAATGTACCAAACCTCTTCTCCTTCTTAGGAATAATTCAAAAATAAAACTCTCAAAATAATTTGCAGTGAATTGCTGATAATTTTACAATCAGTGAATACAACTAGAAAGTGAACTGAAACTCTGAAATAGTGTCTTAAAAGAATGAACACTTATTAAGCTTCAAATAGATGTTCAACTTGTAATTAGTATGTGTACTCAGACGAACATGAATTATTGTACATTTTCAGTTGCAGTATAGAGTCTAGAGATCTAACAGTGAATTAGGTTACATTCTATAGTCATGATAAGCTGACAATAAACCAGAACTCTTTTAGAAGGGATTTTAATTGAGGATTTTATCTTAATTATGAAAGGAGACATCTATGAAGTCGTTTAAGCCTCAGAGCAAGAGAACGTAACAAGAAAGAGTTCAGATTCTGGCTGAAGGCGATTAACCTGAATAAAATCTATTTTATTTAAGGGTACATGTATCTAAAATTGAAGAGGTAAGGAAGAAAGCATCATGTCCTCTTGAATATATAAAAATGTCCAACCTGTAAATGAGTTGGGAAAGATTTTCGGTTTCTGTAGAAACATTATACTTAAAGAAAGCTTAGTTAGCTGTCATATTAAGCAAAAATATCTATAGTTCAAAGATGCTATTTTCACATGGTTGGTTAATCTAGTAAAAGCTTCTTTGCATTACTGAGCTACATTTCTTAAATGTTTTGGCTGCTGATAATTTTTTTCTTTTGAAAATTAATTTTACTGAAAACAGATATGCATAGCCACTAGCACCTCTTAAAATTGATTTATATTTCATATATATCAATGCTAAATGACTCTAAAAGGCATATTGGTGGGCATGACATCAATATAGACTACCATTCTGCAGCAAATAAGAAAAATTAGCCTGGACATTTATTAGATTCTTTATTATTATTATACTTTAAGTTCTGGGATACATGCACAGAATGTGGAGGTTTGTTACATAGGTACACACCTGCCATGGTGTTTTACTACACCCATCAACCCGTCATCTACATTAGATATTTCTCCTAATGCTATCCCTATCCCAGCTCCCCATCCCTCAGTAGGCCCTGGTGTGTGATGATCCCCTCCCTGTGTCCATTTGTTCTAATTATTCAACTCCCACTTACAAGTGAGAACATGCGGTGTTTGGTTTTCTGTTCCTGTGTTAGTTTGTTGAGAATGATGGTTTACAGCTTCATCTATGTCCATGCAAAGGACAGGGACTCATCCTTTTCTATGACTGCATAGTATTCCAGGGTGTATATGTGCCACATTTTCTTCATCCAGTCTATCATCGATGGGCATTTGGGTCGGTTCCAAGTCTTTACTATTGTGAATAGTGCTGCAATAAACATATGTGTGGATGTGTCTTTATAGTAGAATGATTTATAATCCTTTGAGTATATATCCAGTAATGGGATTGCTGGGCCAAATGGTATTTCTTGTTCTAGATCCTTGAGGAATGACCACACTGTCTTCCACAATGGTTGAACTAATTTACATTCCCACCATCAGTGTAAAAGTGTTCCTATTTCTCCACATCTTCTGCAACACCTATTGTTTCTTGAGTTTTTCATGATCATCATTCCAACTGGCATGAGATGGTATCTCATTGTGGTTTTGGTTTGCATTACTCTAATGACCAGTGGTGATGAGCTTTATTTCATATGTTTGTTGGCTGCATGAATGTCTTCTTTAGAGAAGTGTCTGTTCATATCCTTTGCTCACTTTTTTGATGAGGTTGTTTGTTTTTTTCTTGTAAATTTGTGTTAAGTTCCTTGTAGATTCTGGATATTAGCCCTTTCTCGGATGGATAGATTGCAAGAGTTTTCTCCCATTCTGTAGGTTGCTTGTTCACTCTGATGCTAGTTCCTTTTGCTGTGCAGAAACTCTTTAGTTTAATTAGATCCCATTTGTCAATTTTGGCTTTTGTTGCCATTGCTTTTAGTGTTTTAGTTGTGAAGTCTTTGCTCATGCCTATGTCCTCAATGGTATTGCCTAGGTTTTCTTCTAGGGATTTATGGTTTTATGTCTTACGTTTAAGTCTTTAATCTATCTTGTGTTAATTTTTTTATAAAATGTAAGGAAGGGGTCCAGTTTCAGTTTTATGCATATGGCTAGCCAGTTTTCCCAACTCCATTTATTAAATAGGGAATCCTTTTCTCATTGCTTGTTTTTGTTAGGTTAGTCAAAGATCAGATAGTTGTAGATTTTTGGCATTATTTCTGAGGCCTCTGTTCTGTTCCATTGGTCTATATCTGTTTTGATACCAATACCATGCTGTTTTGGTTACTGTAGCCTTTTAGTATAGTTTGAAGTCAGGTAGCATGATACCTCCAACTTTGTTCTTTTTGCTTAGGATTATCTTGGCTATATGGGCTCTTCTTTGGTTCCATATGAAATTTAAAATAGTGTTTTCTAATTCTGTGAAGAAAGTCAATGGTAGCTTGATGGGGACAGCATTGAATATATAATTTACTTTGGGCAGTATGACCATTTTCACAATATTGATTTTTCCTACCCATGAGCATGGAATGCTTTTCCATTTGTTTGTGTCCTCTCTTATTTTCTTGAGCAGTGGTTTGTAGTTCTCCTTGAAGAGGTCCCTCACATCCCTTATAAGTTTTATTCCTAGGTATTTTATTCCCTTTGTAGCAATTGTGAATGAGAGGTCACTTATGATTTGGGTCTCTGTCTATTATTGGTGTATAGGAATGCCTGTGATTTTTACACACTGATTTTGCATCTTGAGACATCTTTAGCTTTCACATAGTGCCATGAACATTATTGACTGGCTTCTAATGTTACAAATCTAATATTTACTAAAACAAGCTTATACCAACTTTCATATGGAAATATTTATGATAAAGTTGTAGGGTCTTATTTTTAAAGAAATTTTAAAAAAAATGTTAAAATACTCTTTTCAAAGTAAGGTATCTATTGATTTTCTTACATATTACTGGAGCCTTCTAATCTTAAATCAATGTGGCTTTCTAATTACTTCTGTATGTTTAATCATTTCTTACTTGAGTACATATTTATTTAACATTTCATATATTCTAAGTAATAGACTAGATCCTGGAGATATTATTCTCACCAAGACAGAAACTACTTTTATTCTACTACGGTCTATTTGTGAAATTTAATTGTAAAAATCAAACACTGTTTGAAGATGGAAATGTTACATGATATAACGTGGACCGGGAGAGCACCTAGCAGGAACACCTTACTTAGCCTAGGAGGGTCCATGAAAGACTTTCCCCCAAGAAAAAGAAAATAAACATCAAAAGTATTGAGGTCAAAGGCATTTGAGTTATAATTACTAGCCAAGGCAAGAGTATGGTGATAATATAATGATCCAAATATATTTTTAAACTATATATATTTTTTATGATACAGTTCTAGTCTGTTATCTCTGGTTTGAGAATGCCTTTCTTCCCTGTAGTACTTCAGTAACTCAGTTTCCTCCACTTGGAGGTTTTAGTTACCCTGTTCTCTACTTGCCTATCATCTGCACATAGCCAAAAAATAAGTAACAGAGGATATTAACAGAGGACATGGAGAAGACAGATTCATGTTTCAAGGCCTTGAACCAGAACTGAGTCATTCATGTTTATTCTATTGACAAAAACTAGTCATACAGTCAAGTCTAGATGGAGAAGGGGCTAAGAAATGGAATTTCATGACTGGAAAGCTACCTTTTAGCAACAAATTCACATTGTGGATTAAGTTAATAAGTGCTGATGGACAACTAGCCATCTGGACATATGGAATGAGGGTATAAGTTGTTAGGAAGAGTGGAGTGAAGTTGTTAAACTGTAACAGTCAAACATATTAGTCCTCTATTCACAATAAACAATGAATATGATGCACATGTACTGCCCAGTGAGGTAGTGTTGAAGAAACATAAAAATGCAAAATTATATAAAGTATTTGCAAACTTTGAAAGAAATGTATTGAATAGCCAGAAGGAGAGTTACTATTTTAGTTGATTATAGAAACAAATCATTGAGAATGTTTAAAACATGTTGAGATATTTGGGAGTTAAAAATTTGACTCTAAAAAAATTTGGTATTATTTGATATTTGATATTTGGGGGTTAAAAATGTGACTCTAAGCTAGGCCTGGTGGCTCACCCCTGTATCACTTTGGGAGGCCAAGGTGGGAGGATCACTTGAGCTTAGGAATTCAAGACCAGCATGGGCAACATAGCAACACCCCATCTCCACAAAAAAATAAACAAAACTAACCAGGTGTGGTGGTGCATGCCTGTTGTCCCAGCTACTTGGGTTGCTGAAGTGGGAGGATTGTTTAAGCCCAGAAGGTCAAGGCTGCAGTGTGTTGTGATCTCCCTGCTGCACTCCAGCCTGGGTAACAGAGTGAGACCCTGTCTCGGAAAAAAAAAGAAAAGAAAAGAAATGGCACAGAGCCACAGAAGGAGAATGCCATGTGAAGACAAAGGCAAAGATTGAAATGACACATCTATTAGCCAAGAAACACTAAGAGGTGTGGCCGTCATCGTAAGCTAGGGGATGGCATGGAACAGATTCTCCCTTGGGGCCCTCCAAAGGAAGCAATACTACTGACACTTTGACCTCAGACTTTAGCCTCCAGAAGAATGATACAACGAATTTGTTCTGTGAAGCACCTCACACCCCCAAAAACTGATTCTGATTGATTAAATATGAATAGAAAAGATAAAGAGAATTTGGGCCAGAGTTGGTCTGTGCTGATGACCAGTGAATCCAGTTAATTTATATAAGGAGTACACAATTTTCATATGGATTATTGTTCAATTTAGATCTAAAGCCAAACCTAGGCACTAGGTAATGATCTTAGGAAGATTTAGGGGCTAAATAGAACAAGAAATATATATATATT
>NW_012114555.1:123921-126293 GCF_000951035.1 Colobus angolensis palliatus | reverse complement strand
TTATTATTAAATATATATATATCAGTTTCTGAGAAAAGGGCAGTCACGAATAGTGGGTCCAAGCAAGAAAACAGTCAAATTTAGAATATTTATATCAAATATTGTTTGTTTGATTTTTTTCCTGACAATATATAACAAAAATAAAAAATAAAAATAAATAAGAAAATAAAAAGATCACAGATCAAAAGACTAGATAAAACACATGGGGAAAAAATTCCAGGATCTTATTGAGGGCTTGGAACCTGAGCAAACAGTAATAGGAAAAATGAGAAATAGTCTTAATATTTCAGTTTCCTTTGGGTCCCAGATCTCCTTCTATGGGAATTCAGAAGGATACTTTGTTCTCCTTGCTGCCTGGAAGAACACATGCCCAGGATTCCGGTTCTCATTTCTACTATTTCTCATCTAGATTCCTGGGCAGTGCATTGCTGTCACCAACTTTCCAGACCGTTTCCTGGGAAGGCAAGTCTGAAAAAAAGAAAAAGAGAAAAATAAGAGAGAAGGAGAGGAGAAAACAAAAGAAAAAAGAAAGGAAAAGAAAGGGAAGCAAGGAAAGAAGAGAGGAGAGAAGGAAGGAAGTAAAAAGGAAGGAAGAAAGGAAGGAAAATAGAAGGGAGAGAGAGAGAAGAAAATAAAAATAAATAAATAAAAAATCAGACCATGAGCCAAAATGTCAAACAATCAGGAGTTTTCTAGTTACCAGGAAAAAAAAAGTGAGAATGGAGAAAGGGGTAATCTGATGATGAGTGAGTGAGAGTACACTGTGGTTGATGGATAAAATGTAGTTGGATATAATGATGTAAGTGATTTTATGCCTTGAAGGACATGTCTCTTTAGTACCAGCACTTGTTAACATAAAATACTAGCTACTTTTTAGAGCAATATTGACATGCATCCACACAAGTTAATGAGTGTTCTCATCTCACCTGACTCATTTGGCAGAAATAAGTTTAGCTGTGAATAAGTTTATCCATAGGAACCTTTCAGAAATACTGTAATTTGTGTTTTTATTCAAAACATTGTATTTCATAACTACTGTTTGGCTTGCCCTAGATTTTTCCCCAAACTTCTGTTAAGGATATTTTTAATTGCCTTTGGAGAGCCATCCCTCCCTTAAGTGAAGTCCACAAGTTAACCTCTGGCTAACCCATGCGAAACAAGAGTTACACTATATCCCTGGACACAATTATTGGTTCAAAAATAGAACTGTATCAACTTTGGTATACCAAAATTAATTTCAAAAAGATATATAATTCTTTTGGGAAAGAGAGTCCTACATTCTATAGAGATTACTAAATTATGAGAAAGTAAATCTACAGCTACGAACTGCCATTTTTCAAACTTTGAAGAAAGAATGTGAATATACAGGTTAAGTGGAAGAAAAGAAGAACCAAGACATAGATTTACATTAAAGAAACCTAACTCCAACTATTTTAAACAAAAAAGCAAAAACTAAAATTTCAGACGATAGTTCAAATTTAGTTCAAATTTTCAAACTAAATTTTTTTGATTGTTATAGCATATATTACAGTAACTTTACCTCCGTGTTAGCCCCCTTCTCTTCTTAGTGTTGACAAAATGGCTGCCTGCATCCATAGATGCACTTCCCTAGATTGAGAAATGCTCTTGAAATTTAAGATACTACCTTAGCACATCCATCTAGCTTTGCTGTAGCTGTCATACTTCTGAATATTTTAGCTTCTGACTTTTGTTTAAATAGTTGGAGATGGGTTCTTTAAATGTAAAACTTAAGGAATCTCAGACCAAGAAACAAACATTGAGTTACTGCAAAGTTTTCTTACCCATCAGGACAACATCAAGTCTGACAATTGATATTTTAGTGAGAGGAATATGCTAATGAAAATCTGCTAATAGAGAAAATGAGAAAAATTAATAAAAGATGAGTTGGTGAGAGAGCCTCTTTATCTTAAGTAATGTGGGATACAGGCATGTATTTTAAAAATAGTATTGTATTTATTGACTATTAGAAGTTATACATGTAATTATACTGAAAATGATAGGTCACATAATATCAAGAAAACAACTCTCCTCAAGAAATAGTAGATCATTAAATTAAATAAATATGTTTTGAATTCTCATTATGTTCAGAACATTGTGCTAAACACACTGTATGTAATGCTATCCAAAATAACCAATTGCTTAATATCCTAAGCAATTTGACTTGAGAAGTCTATGAGAGGCTTGATCAATCTTAAAATTTCTGTAAGTCATTGAAACATTTAGAATAAATAAATATATATATATTTATATATATATTTTTTGAGATGGAGTCTTGCTCTGTCACCCAGGCTGGAGTGCAGTGGCATGATCTCGGCTCACAGCAAGCTCCACCTCCCGGGTTCATGCCATTC
>NW_012114555.1:45214-123591 GCF_000951035.1 Colobus angolensis palliatus | reverse complement strand
CTCTGTTGCCCGGGCTGGAGTGCAGTGGTATGTTCTCATCTCACTGCAATCTCCACTTCCCAGGTTGGAGCAATTCTCCAGCCTCAGACTCCTGAGTAGCTGGGACTACAGGCACATACCACCATGCCCAGCTAATTTTTGTATTTTTAGTAGAAGTGGGATTTCGCCATTTTGGTCAGGCTGGTCTTGAACTTCTGACCTCAGGTGATCCACCTGCCTTATCCTTCCAAAGTGCTGGGATTACAACGGCAAGCCACCATACCTGGCACCAGAAAAAAATTTAAAGGGGGAAAACAATGCTTGAGTTAAAACAGATTGTGTTTAAGATATGCATATAAGCTGAGTGCAAGAAATGAATAATACTAAAACTGGAGAAATGCTCCAGGAATAAATGACTTAGTGTTTTCACTAGAAAAGCAATCACATTTTAGAAAGTTATTTTTTAAAAACTATATCCTTTTAAAAATAAACAAACAAAAAGAATTCAACATTTCTCTGGCCTATCTTATTAAATAACTTTGTAATTTGATTGAACGGTAAACTCTTTCATTTTTACCTGAATTTTTGTTGTATGCTTAAATTGCTATTCTTGGATTATTTCATAGCATATAACATAAACTCCATTGAAACAATATTAACACAATTCTTTCCTTCATTACACTGGACCTAGTAAACATTCATTTGATTGAAGAAAATTTTCAGATAATTTGGCCATTTTCTACCCCCGAAGATGAGAATCTCTACAATGCAGTAGGGGAATCAGTAAAATGTACTGAGGATGTAGGTAATATAATTGATGGTTTAAAGTTTTGTCTGTATAAAACCCTCAGTGGATGCAATAGACAAAAACATTTAGAGTGAATTCCTTTCAATCAAGTTTTAAAGTTTAAATTCATACGGTGAATAGCATGATAATCAAGCTGCCTTGGATTTGAAAAGGGACAGTTTCGTTATGCTTTTTGTTATTCTTGCAGGAGGTTCACTTGTTTAATACGAGGCCTGTTCGAATTAAGCAGCTTCTGTGACTGCCTTTGGTTGCTGCTGTATGAGACCCTTTCTCATAATTTCTTTTTAGGTTTTCTTCCTCTCTGGCGTGACTTCTTCTCCGAGGACTAGGTCATCAATGCCCAAGAGACTAACTACTGAATTTACTTTGAAGGAGTTCATCCGTGGCTTCTTCTCTAGGTCCCACATCTAAATCTCTGTGATAGACATGGAGGTTGCCTCCAAAATCTAAATTTCATTGTATATTAAAACAAACTCTAAATTTCTCCTGCCCAGCAAATGACTAATTTCCTGTATGTTTATCCTTTCATTTCAGTTTTCAGTTTTATTTTTCTACTAATAGCAGCCACAGGATAAAATGACTTGTATTATTCTCAGTCTTTTTCCCCCATTCTCCCTCCTCCTCCTTTCCTCTCTCTACCTCTCTCACCTGTTCCTCTTTTCCCCGTTCTTTCTCTCTCTTTCCTGGACTTCATTAACTCTTACCTAAATGAATTATTGCTTTCTTAATTCTTCTCCCTTGACCTCATTTGGAGAAACTAAAACTTATCTTCTTCAAATTGCAAAATTTAACTAGATAACCAACAGTCATCACTGTTACACTCCATCGCTGAAAATTATTTGAAACTCAACAAGTAGGGCAGAACATAGTATTAAAAGAATAGAAGTTTTTCATTTCCCGTGCCCCAATTTAGATGCTTTACATATCTCTCTTGTTTCTCCTGGACTTATGCAGCCTCCCTGCTCATGTGTTTTCATACCTATAACTGGTGTTCTTGGATTACTCATTTATTTAATCAGTTGACCAGAGGTACCCACCTCTAAGTCTATTGCAAACTCCTCTATTTCTGCCAAGAAAAATAAACACTGTCCACCTGGAGATAAACTCTGACGTGAAGGTCAGTAAATTAGTCCTCTGTCAAAAGTACAATCGAAGTCATTTACTTCATCAGTTTCTTGGGACATGACCCTGGCCAGCATATGCACTAACTCACTTTTCACTAAGATATCTAAGTGCTCCACAGGTCATATAAATATGATTTTATGGCAATGTGATCATAAGAAGCTAAATTTCTCTCTTGAATTTCCTAGTTCAAGAAAGTCCTCAGGTGAATGGATAAAGAAAATATGGCCTATACATACACTGAAATAATATTCAGCCTTTAAAGAAAGAGTGAAAATCTTTCATTTGGGACAATATGAATCAACCAGAAAATATCACACTAAATAAAACAAGCAAGGCACTGAAAGACAAATACTGCATGATCCCACTTATATGTGGAATAAAAAAAACTTAAAAACTCATCAAATTCGTAGAAGGAGAGATTAGAATGACTGCTACCAGAGGCTGAGGGCGAAGATGGGGAGAAAGGAATGGAAAGTTGCCAGTCCAAAGTTATAAAATTTTAGCTGTACCAGGTGTCGTGGCCCACACCTGTAATCCCCGCACTTTGGGAGGCCAAGGTGGCCAGATCACGAGGTCAGGAGATCAAGACCATCTTGGCTGACATGGTGAAACCCCGTCTCTACTAAAAATACAAAAAAATAGCCGGGCATGGTGGCGAGTGCCTGTAATCCCAGCTACTCGGAAGGCTGAGGCAGGAGCATGGTGTGAACCTGGGAGGCAGAGCTTGCAGTGAGCCAAGATCGTGCCACTGCACTCCAGCCTGGACGACGAGTGAGTCTCTGTCAAAAAAAAAAAAAAAAAAAAAAAAAAAAAAAAAAAAATCCAGCTGCACAGCAGGAATACATTTTGAGATCTATTGAATAACAAGGTGACTAAAGTCAAAGTAATTTATATTTCAAAAAAACTAAAACACTATATTTTAAATGTATCACCACAAAAAAAGATCAAGTCAGGTATGGATATGTTAATATGCTATATGCTGATTTTATCAATCCACATTATATACATGTATCAAAACCTTACATTGTCTTCCATAAATGAGATGCAATTTTATTTTATCAATTAAAACATATAAATCAAAACAAAACCAAAAGTCCGTTATGTAAAGAAGACTAAAAGCAAAATTGCCTTTGCCAAGCTTTTTAGTCATAAATCAATCATATTCCTGAGTTCAATCTTTTTCTGCTTCAACTGTTCTCCAACCTATTCTGTCTTCCCTGTGGAGTGTGATTCTTCCCAAATCTTTAGGGAACAGATAACCAAGTCTGCATTAGGAAAGGTAGCAAGTAGAAGACTGTTTTTCCAATCTACCTTGGTTAGAACTAGTGAATAGCAGTAGTTTCCGTCTCTGGATACATATTAGGGATAAACATTAGGAGTACATTTGGATAAAATTGTGAGCCGGGCACAGTGGCTCACACCTGTAATCCCACCACTTTGGGAGGCCAAGGCAGGTGGATCCCTTGAGGTCAGGGGCTGGAGACCAGTCTTGCCAACATGTTGAAACCTTGTCTCTACTAAAAATGCAAAAATTAGCTGGGTGTGATGGCAGGCCCCTGTAATCCCAGTGACTCAGGAGACTGAGGCAATAGAATCACTTGAACCTGGGAGGCAGATGTTGCAATGCACCGAGATCATGCCACTGCACTCCAGCCTAGGGGACAGAGACAGACTCTGTCTCAAAATAAATAAATAAATAAATACAAAATAAAATAAAATTTTGGATATTGAAATAAATTCAATATCTAACAGTTAAACCCAAAGCACCTAAGCTAGGGTTCATAACTCTGCAGAAGTCTGATGAATGAAATGGAGATAAAGCCCTCTGAACCACCATATATGGTGAAGAGCATGAGAATCACTCACCATACATGGCGATTCAGAGAGTCATAGAAGAAGTGAAGAGTCGGGTCAGCCTCATGAGGAGAAAATACAAGGAGGCAAGTACCCATGGTTATCCATCAAATGTGCAAACATAATATTTGCATTTCTTTGTAGTTTAAAGACTGTGTATTAAATATATGAAAGCAAACTTAATATTTAAGTGTGTGCTTTATCTCTAAAAATAACTATTTTATTGCCTGGGACGAAAGAAGAGAGAAACTTCGACCTCTAATAATATATGGATATAATTATGGTGCAAATCAGCACACACACACACACACACATATTATATACACGCATGGTGCAGTCATTCCTTACCATATAGTTATCATATATTTGTTTGACCTTTCATTTTTTTTTCTCCTCCTAACCTTCTTTCCTCTGTTAACATAAACATATTTGAATCCTCTCCCAAGAATGACTGAAAGGAAAGGTATTTGTTCCCATAAGAAAGATGGATATGGCATAGACAGTGTTTGAGGTTTTGCATCTCATTATCTGTCCCTTCTGAAATTAGAGAGGAGGTAAAGCAATGCCTGTTTGTGTGGTTTCAAAGCAACCGTCATTGTCTTCCTCTTATGATTTTCCATCCTGCTTAGCTACAACCAAAGTAAACCTGATGGACAAAATAAAGGGTAGTATCCAGCTCGGTTGTTGCATTCGGACGGGTATGTATTTATCCTATACCTGTATCTCTGGTTAGTGTTTTTTTGTGTATTCCTTATGTGTGACTTTTAATTGCCCTTTAGAATTAAGACTTCTCATCTAGGCAGAATACTCTCAGTTGGGTCTAGTCTAGTTCATTAGAGCTGTGAGCCTATTGAGAGAGCACCATTTTTTTTTTTTTTTAATACTTTAAGTTCTGGGATACATGTGCAGAACATGCAGGTTTTTTACATAGGTATACACATGCCATGGTGGTTTGTTGCACCCACCCACCCATCATCTACATCAAGAATTTCTCCTAATGCTATCCCTCCCCTAGCCCCCCACCCTGACACGTCCCAGTGTGTGATGTTCCCCTCCCTGTGTCCATGTGTTCTCGTTGTTCGACTCTCACTTATGAGTGAGAACATGCGGTGTTTGGTTTTCTGTTCCTCTGTTAGTTTGCTGAGAGTTTACCTATTCCTTGCACCCCTTTACACAAGAATCTACCTGAAGGACTTTGTAGAAAAAAGGTGTGGTTGGGCTAAAGCGAAATTAGAATATTCTTAGCTCTTCTAGCCCAGCATAATCTAAATAGCACCATTAGAATCTTCTTTTATCTTTCTGGTTAGTGCATTATTTATGTAAATTATGCTGTTCCAAATAAACTACTATTTTAATCTCTCAAAAATTACTGTAACATTATTCATACAGGTTATTCTTTATAGAACTAACAGCTATCAATTTATAAGCTCTTATAATAATCTTAGAATGGAATAAGTAGTTTTTAAGATGTCATTAATTTATTTAAACCACCAATAAGCATCATTTAGAACATTATAGCTCCCTAATGTTTATGCAATGACACTCAATAACCTGGAAGACACCACGCAGTTTATAAAACAGACTTTTAGGAAGAGTTTGTAGATAACAAGAATCTGGATTATCAAAATAAAACAAAAAGAGGACTGATTGTCTCCGAATGATTGAAGCAGGACAAACTCAGTAACAATTTTAACCGAACCATTATCACATTTGTAAATGTAAGAGTAAGTGAGGGTTATGGAATAGCATGTCGGCTAAATAAATGTAAAGCACTGAAAATTCTGGTATTTTTGGGCCAGGCACAGTGGCTTACGCCTGTAATCCCAGCACTTTGGGAGGCCGAGGTGGGCGGATCACCTGAGGTCGGGAGTTGGAGACCAGTTTGACCAACACGGAGAAACCCCCTCTCTACTAAAAGTATGAAAGTAGCCATGAGTGGTGGTGGGCACCTGTAATCTCAGCTACTTGGGAGGCTGAGGCAGGAAAATCGCTTGAACCTGGGAGGCAGAGGTTATGGTGAGCTGAGATTGCCCCGTTGCACTCCAGCCTGGGCAACAAGAGTGAAACTTCGTCTCAAAAATAAATAAATACAAATAAATAAATAAATAAAGGTATGGTATTTTTAAAATACATTTTTTTTTTTTTAATTTCAAGAAACACTTCGGTATGCCTCAGGTTGGTGTTAATTATTACTTCTCTTGATACTTGTGGGAGATACAAATTTCACACTAAAGTTATAAATAAAATCGCTGTATGCTTCAATTCTTCAATGTTTAATGTTAATTGATTTAATTAGCTTCTTCAAAGGCATATGCATTCAGAAAAAGTAATACATTTAAACAAGTTTCACAGTTTTGGAAGAGTTATATTATTCCATTATTGGAGATTAAATGTGCCCAAAAGCAACTTTGTGAAGTATACATATGTTAATCGGGACATTAGAGAATGCATTTTGGTATATGCTTCTCAAAGATATAAATAGCACAAACAACCCTGAGATTCTTAACTGCCCTATATTAGAGTTTTGGGTTTACCCTAAGTGTCCCTGGCTGAAATTCAAGGACCTTGAAGGTTGGAAGAATGTCTTATTCCTCTTTAAAACACCAGCACCTGGCAAAGTTTATAGCTCCTATTTCACCTTCAATAAATATATTTTAAATAAAAACTGAGAAGATATATTTCAATATAAAAAGAGTTTAGACTATTCATAAATGTATATTTTATTTTTCCTTCAACTCAGGCTTCACCTACTATAATGTTGTCTATTGAAAATACTTCTGAGCTGAGAGTTCATACCATAATACATAGAACATATTATAAGTTGTTTCGAGTGAAAAGTAAAAGTTGTATTTCTGTTAACTAGTACCAAAGCAGAAAGTGCATTCCAGAATATTCAATCATTTTGCCTGGAAGTGTGGTCAAGGCAGTAAACATACTCTTAAAAGATAATAAAATAGAATGAGAGTTGACACCTGTGGTCCCAGCACTTTGGGAGGCCAAGGCGGGTGGATCACGACATCAGGAGATCCAGACCATACTGGCTAACACGGTGAAACCCTGTGTCTACTAAAAATACAAAAATTAGCCAGGCATAGTGGCTGGCGCCTGTAGTCCCAGCTCCTCAGGAGGCTGAGGCAGGAGAATGGCGTGAACCTCGGAGATGGAGCTTGCAGCGAGCCGAGATCGTGCCACTGCACTGCAGCCTGGGAGACAGAGCGAGACTCCGTCTCAAAAAAAAAAAAAAAAAAAAAGAAAAGAAAAAAAAGAGTGAGAGTTAAGGATGCTTCTGCTGTCTCTATGTAACATCATGATATTATAAAAACACTTGAGTTCTACTTGTTTGATGTTCGTTTGAATCTTTTAATTCTTTCAAATACATTGTTAAAAATTCTTGAATTCAGAAGTTTGCTTTGACTCCCTGGCATCTTGGACATAGCACTTACAATGCTATAAAAATAATGGACAAGTGTACACTGCAAACTGATAAGAATCTCAATGGAATTTCAATGGAAATAGCTAATAAAATTACTAAACTTTTGCACTCAATATGATAAATATATGCCTTGATAATGTAGTTTGTGTTTTGACAAAGAAACCATAATGGGTAGATTTTGATCTTATAGAAATGAAGTTAATTTAAATTTGCCTTCACAATCGTCTTCGAAACCTTTTGTGTATTCCTCTCCATAAAATTTTATTTCTCTTTTAGATATCCATTTTGATTTGTGAATTAATTCTTAGATGATTTTTATCTTGTTATTGATGATACCAATCCATCTGGTATGCAACTTAAATTTCTGGAATATATTTCTTTCAAAAACTTCTCCTCACCTTTTTTTTTTTTTTTTTTTTTTTTTTTTGAGTACGATATGATCCCACATTACATCCAGGCAGACAAACATCTTGACCAAAGCTTAATCAGTCCCTATCCATCCTTTCTTCAATGTCATTTGTATCCAGAGGCAAAAATATTTTCTACGGCTTTCTTTGGATCATACATCAGAATATTCCCTTAGTTTAGTTTACATCAGACTAATAGTAGTTATGTTAAAGGTTCTTCTGTCCTGCACCTGATAGCAGCATAAAGTCAGCATTTTCTGATTTTTAAAATTCATTTACTTTCTATTAGTTTCTCAATGTACTACTTTATGTCGGTGACTTTTTCATTTGAAGATCTGCTATTGTTGCTGTTCCTATGTTTATATACTTCAACTGAAGTGCTTTAGAACTACAATGTATTCGTTATAATTTTGAGACAATTAGTTTAATGAACTAATTTATTTAATTCTGTTACTAAGATCCACAAGCAATGGCAAAGATTGTCCACATGAATCTTATCTCAGAGAAGGAAATACACTTTTTAGGAAATAAAAATAAGTTAAATTTGAAAAAAACTGTTGAAATAAATACTAGTTACAAACAAAGAACACATTAATGGAATAATCGCTTGGAGTTTTGCATTCAACAGTTGCAAACTCGTATAGTTTTAAACTCACTGTTAATATAAATGTTAACTTAAGTTGTAATAATTTACCTGATTAAATATACTGTTTCTTAAGTTAACAAAAATAACAGCATCTTGCATTTGATATTAGTTTTAAATATGAATCAGCATTTAACTGCTCTTCGGGAGGAACTACAATTAGCACTTAGACCCTTAGAAAAATCTTAAAATTTTGAATTTTAGTCTTACATATATTTGCTTTTCCCTTATATCACTAATATACATGTACTTATGTATAAATTATGCATATATGTTTAAACAATAATATCTCAGAATAGGTTTGTCATATTAATGAAATATTGACTGTCCTCCTATTTGGTTATTTATAATCAAATTTGTCCGTTTCTCTCCAGGTGACATAAGCTTAAGCCTTCTAGAAATATAAAGATAAAAGTCTTTTCTTGTCTGATTATTTGATTGATTGAACTTTAGCTTAGAGGTAGAGCGTTGGGATCTCTGGGCATCCAGTTGCCTATGCAGTGATAAGAAAAGGTCATAGAAGATTTAGTAGGACATTTTTTTTTAGTAGCTAGTGTCACACCTTCACACATTGCCATACCCCAAAGAAGTGAGGCCTGCGCCTGTTTCACAGCACACACTGCAAAAAGTGACACTCTATTGCTGGGTAGGCAATAGGAAGCATCTTCGTTTACATCTGCCCTCCTGGGGAGTTGTTCCTCCCCAGCAAAGCTGACTTCTGCTCCAGGATGGAGAATGCAAAGTGTGGACATCAATGACCTCAAAGGCAGCTGTGTGGTTCTCAATCAAATTTGTACTGGGAATAAAAATCCTTTCCTTTTTGATTATCCATCTTATCTTTATTTTGTTTTAAAGCTACTGGCCCGAAGGTAGGAATATTATATTTTTCTGCTGCGTATGAATTTAGAAAATATCACCCATTGTTTCCTAAGTAGAAATGTGAGCTCTGCACAAGGGATATAAAAACTGGAATCCCAACTCTGATTTTGCCACACTCTCTGACTTCGAGCAAATCACTTAACTTGTCAGGATCTCTGTTTTCCTCTACTCCTTAATTCATTCATTTACCCTTTCATTCACTCAGCTATGTATTGGTTAAATGTTTACTATATGCTAGGCCTTTCTAGGTTTACAAATATGTCCCGGGCAAGTTATCTATATTCAAGAATTTAATAGATTGTGAAAAAAAATAATATTAATCAACCAATAAAAAATACAATATAATTCAATGAGCTCTCTAATAAGGATTTGATAGAGAACAATGGAGTTAAGTGTTAAACTCTATTGCCCAAGGAAGGAAATGTGAGCCTTGTCAAGATGTAATGCCCAACTGATATTTGAAGGATGAGACGTCCCATAAGCAAGATACAGACAACAAACAGAGGGAGGTTTTACACACACACACACACACACACACACACACACACGGAGTATATGAGATGAAGTTGAAATGATGAAGTTGTGAGGTAAGTTTTACTCATTGTAAGGAGTTTGAACTTGTCTTAAATACAGTTTTAAAAACCCCTTTTTATTTTCAGGAAAAGGAGTAGTATGAAGGAATTAAATGATTTTAGAAAAAGCTCCTGAAAAATAAGGGAGTTTACATAAGTAAATCTGTAAATTTCCAGAATGTAAAGATTTTTGATCAATATAGTTCACATAAAATATATATTCTGTGCACCTAAAAATGGCCCCTACATTTTACAATAAAAGCCCAATATAACAGCAAAATATAATGATAAAGTACAATGCTTTGTACCTAGAAGCCACATAACATATGTTAATTGAAATAATGAGGAATGAATAGTTCCAGTCCCAGGCACTGTGTAGAGCATACTTCATGTTTATTTGCAAGAAGGAAAACTTGGAAATAAAGTCTTTTTGTTCTCTGCTTTCTTTATTAAACAAAGATTATCTCAAATGTGGGAAAGTATTTTAAAGCAGTATACAATTTATTTGAAATTCCAATATAAATTTCAATAGAATGTTATCTAGCTAAATAACGTAACTGAAAAATAATCATTTTTAACATATCTCAGTGAAGCACTTTGATATGCTCTTTGAAATAATAATAATACAAATAACTTATGAGAAGGATGTATACTAGATATTCTGAATGCACAGAGGAGTGTGTATTAATTTCCACTCAGGACAGATAATGCAGGATGGCTGCAAAGCATTTCAAAAAATACATTTCAAAGGAGATAATGTATTTGAATGCATCTAATCCAGAGCAGTGTTAGTAAAGTTTTGTGCCCTCCAAAATAAACTAATGTCTCTTTGAAAACAACCTCTTGACACATTGGGGGATTATCCCATCACTAGAAAGAAACTTACTAAAAAAAAAAAAGGTCAATGTAGAAAGGAGGTCAATTTTCCTTCTATAAAGTCAGATAAGGTTTTTCTTGGAGGGAATGGGTGAGAGATTGACACCAAGGTTGAGTGAAGTTCTATTGTCTATTTTAGCTTTCAGATTTTTAGTTGGTTTCTTGAAGCAAGTAATTACAGAGAAAAGAGGTGTTTTTTTTTTTTTTTTTTTCACTACCTGGTAATTTTTCTTACTGTTTCAAACACAAATTTTATATCAGTACTTGAAAGCTTTTTTTGCTAGTTCCACTTAATCTGACTTACAACTAGAATTAAGGCCCTCAGTCCAAATGGACATCAAGAAGAATTGAAGGGCTTTTAGGGTAGGGAATGAGAGCATAGGGTTTTCCTTAGAACTGTCCACATGATTTTCTCACATAGATTGCTTTCACTGTTTCGTGTGTGAAATTATTGTATCGCATTCCTCCAATTTGGGTCATTGGTTAAGAAGCAAATAACTTAATCTCTAGGTTTCTGAAATGGCTAAATCTGAGTAAGCTGGGGCACAGTTAAATGTCTGTGTTTTCCACACTATGAAATACAGTGCTTAGTGCATTCTGTTGAATTTGATAAACTGGGTGTATTAATCAGGGTTCTCCAGACAAACAGGATCAATAGAATGTGTGTGTGTGTGTGTGTGTGTGTGTGTATGTGCGCGCGTGTGTAGTTAACAAAATAAATTGTTTCATGTGATTATGGAGGCTGGCAAGCTCAAGGTCTGCAGAGTATGTCAGCAAGATGGAGATCTAAGAGAGGGGATGGTTTCATTCCAGTTTAAAGGTTGCTTTAGTTTGAATCTGAAAGCAGGATAATTCTGATGTTTCTTTTAAAAAGCAGTCAGAACGAATTCTCATTTACTTAGTGGAGAGTCAGTCTTTTTGTTCTATTCAGGCCTTTAACTAATTGGAAGATATCCACCCACACTCGAGAGGGCAAGCTGCTTGACTCAGTTTACCAATTTAAATGTTAATCTCATCCAAAAATACCCTCACAGTGATACCCAGAATAATTTGATCAACTATCTGGGTACCTCCTGGCATAGTGAAATTGACGCACAACATTAACCATCACCCTAGGAACGGCACTTTTTCCCACTGCTTCAGAGCAAATTACCAGTTAAAATGATTCAATGAATAAAAATGGACAAGAGAAATGAGCAAGTATGCTTACTACAGTTTTTTTCTTCAAAATTAAGAATAGAAATTATAAATACATATTCCATTCATATACATAATATAGTGATTATATAAAAATAGCAACCAATGGTTATTGAATGTTCAAAATGTGCCATACACTGAGCTAGTGTTGTTTTTTTGTATTCAATTTCCTATTCTATTAATTAGAAAATGTTTTTTGCTGGTATTCAGCCAGAGATGTAGTGAAGGCCATATAAAGGTGAAATTTTTCTGGAGCAGAACAAATATTCATGTCTTATCTTCTGCTGTACATGAAGTACATAATTTGGCCTGAAACCACAGGTGAACTGTGGTTTCTATGCATCTGATACTTGCTAAAATGAGGCAGACCACTGCTCACTGGCATGAAACACTTTTCAATAATTAACACTGTCCAACAATAGTTGAAAGCTATATATACACTCCCCTATCTAGGCAGAACCTGAAAAAGTACTTCATAGATATGTCACAGAGGATATTCAAAGACCAGGTAAAGAATTGGCCTAAAGGAAGTATGTGGTTCCTTTTAATTTTAAAATGCTATCAAACTTAGAAAAAAAATTTGAGGGGGGATGTAGAAGTTTAATTGAGATATACTCTGTCATTCATTGAAAATATGCATTTTTGCAACCTTTCAGAAAATCTATTTGACACTATATTAGAGGAATCTTAAAACGTGTAATCCTGTTGATTCAATAATGCCAATGATTCCGTGTAGAGTAACATATTTTAAACAAGTAATCATAGATGCAGATGACTAATACAAATATCATTTGCTTATATATTTTAGAGTTTTAATGTGGCACTAACCTAAATACCCAATTGGGGAATAGATTAACAAATTATGCAATAATCACAAGATGTAATACCCTAAAACAAATAAAAATGTGCTCTGAAAGTTTATTTAACAATACAAAAAATGTTCAAAGATAATATTCCAGTTGGGCAGGTTTTATTATTATTATTATTATTATTATTATTATTATTATTAGATTATACAACTACCCTATGACTCAGCCATTCTACTCCCATGTATTTACCCAAGAGAAATGAAAGCTTATCTTTACATAAAGACTTCTATAGAACGATTCACAGCAAATATTAATAATGTCATCTCCACTGCCTCTTTTGCAGTGATTACTTTTTCATTAAGTAAATAACCTCGAAGTGATGGGTCAGATAGAACAGACGTAATGTTAGCAAGGATTTTTAAATGCATGTATAAAAACCAAATAATTTCACCCACTACTATTTAATAAATATAGCTCACACTCTGCTAAGCGTGAGTTCAGAAAGCTATCTTGAGAATGATGCAGCTACCCATCCTCCATTTGACTGAATATCCTACCTGGTCAGCCTCCTGCTTGAAGAGGCTGAGTGAGGAGTTCATTACCTGAGGTATCACAAACGTGGTGTCACAAAAGGAGCTTAAAGTTTTAATGTAAAACAATTACTGAGATTATGTTTGGTGATTCATAAAGTGAAGGTACTACATTGGCCAGTTCTCTTTGCATAGTCTCCTAAGACTCATTTCTCTGGGACTGTGAAGACTGAGGGCGAGCCACAGTCTTGTGTGTAGTGGAAAATCTTTGAGTAGGACCAGCGTAGTTGTGCACAGAAGCTGATTCTATAGGGATAGCAGTAAAAATGATCAAGCGGCCTATCAGAAGCCTCCTAACCTTGAGAATTACATTTTCAAAAACGGAAGAACTACCTAATTATTGAACTCTTGAGAGTTTTGGAAGTGGAAATTAGTGGGCAACTTGATAAACCCAATAAACTAATTTTTGTTAAGGTGTTAAAGACATATTGGCATTTTGCAACGTTCATTTTTTACTGACTAATAAAGTCCCAGACAACATTTCTCATTCAAATTGTCTGTCAATAGCTAGTCAGATAAAGGCCACGGAATGTATGCCAGATGCAAAGTGGACTTCGATGGAGCTTCTTTTTAATTACAAGGTTATGTTTTTTAAAAAAATCTTGAGCAATGCCTCTTGATTTTAAATTGGTCCATACAAAACTGACACTAGGCAAGCAGATGGTTCAGCCCTCAAATAAAGCAACGGCTATTGAAAACTCATTTTCTACCACTTGAGTTGACAATATCTATTTGAATAGTTTTATTTTCAAGGTCTGTGGTCACTTTAGGAAGAATTTGAAGCATTACAGAGAGTCAGGCCCACAGTGCAATCACTAAACTGCCAAGTTACATCTTTTTTATTCCAGTCTATATTTACAGATGTAAAGACACAATTTAGATTTTCATCAGCACTTGGAAAGCAAAGCAAAGTGATAACAAGATGCTTTACAGATGACAGGACATATCCTTTCACAAATCATCATAGCAGAAGTGTCATTTCTTCCTATATTTGAGATCATAATCTGTGTGTGTATATGTGTGAGTGTGGGTGTGCATGTTGACAGTAGCCACAAAGGAGAACTGAGGAAACGGCATTTAAACCCTACTTCTAATATAATGTCTTTCTCCAACATAAAAGGAAAAAAGTAAATATGTGAGAAAATCACATAAGGAAAGGCTTTCAAATCAATCCGGAAATGTTAATCATTGAGATGGGAATTCTGACTCGAAATCAAAAATGATTTACTTATTTTATAGTAGGAAAAAAACCTGGAATTAAAAAAAGGTGAGATGTTGGTTATCATTTTAGTTTCTTCTTTTCATTTCTGAATAGTTTCCTTCTCTACAGATCACAGACAGCCCTACCATAAAGGTAGATGTAGAGGTAAGAAAAGTATTTCAAGATAGTAAATTAAGTAAAAAAAAGTTAATAATTTTTTCTCTATTAATTACATCAAGAAAGAAGAGCACATGATGATTCTGACTGAATGGAACAGAAAGTCTTACAATTTATATATTTTTAAGTCTCGCTGCAAAGATCTATGGTATTTGCATATGAATTCCTTTCAATATGCAAGATCTCAGAGTCTGCAAAGTAAACCAAAAATTGAAAGAAACTGAATGGCAAACTTTGCTCCTCAAAAAACACTATCTTTCCATAAAGTGATTTTCATAATATCTGTATTTAAGAGGACTCTATTCTTTCTGGGCTATTGTTTGAAGAAGCCTACTGAAAATCTATTATTTAAAATTGACGACTGTGGGATTATATTATGCCATCTCCTTCATGGGTAAAGAGACTTATTCTTTTATCAGATATTCCTTTCAGGGAGACACAGTTTACATTTATTCCATGTAAGTTTCAATTGCCATTGAGAAAATGTGTTCTTTCAACACTCTTTTCTCTGAATAAAAATGTACTTAAGGTGTTCTCATTAGGCTGCCCCTCTGTCGACTTTCTTTCCTTTCACAAAATGAGCATTATATTTTATAATACGAATTATACTTTTTCAGCCTTTTTTCATTTTACTATATTTTTTCATTTGTGGATGTGAAAGGTATACTGATCTTGCCTTGTCAAAACAATGAAGAAAGTAAAACTTACTATCATCTAATAAATGGCAAAAGAACTTATTCTCTATTTACTAAGGAATTAATGGAAACATACCATTAAATAACTTCCTAAGAAAAGTATCTTTTGTAAGTGAATGGCCTAATGATTTTGAATAGTCTTGGTGAGAAGTTAGAAAAAAGTATATATAGTCTCCCTATATCCCTGGAGAATTTGTTCCAAGACCTCCCATTAATACCAGAATCTGTGGATGCTCAAGTCCCTGATATACAATTGTGTATTATTTGCATATGAACTACCCATGTCCTCCTATATATTTTAAATCACCCCTAGATTACTTATGATGCCTAATATGGTATAAATACTGTGTAAATAGTTGTTATACTGTATTGAATAGGGAATAATGACAAGAAAAAAAGTCTGTACATGTTCAGTACAGACACAATTTTTTGGAAATATTTTTGAATAATGGTTGGCTGAATCTATGGATGTAAAACCCACAGATATGGAGGGCTAACTGTATTATACCTTTGTACCTGTATGTTTACTCCATGAAATATCATAACTTAAATTATCAGGATTTTCCTGATACTCTTTCCTCAGTTTGCCATATACAACATATTCACTGATTACATTTTAGACCTAAAACTAAATTTAAGATTTTTAAGTGGCATATGTTAAGTGATTTTTATTATAGAATAGCTCAAAGGTTGAAAATAAGATAACAAAATTAGGAGCTGTGCATTCATGCGTGCTTCTGACACTTTCTGTGTCTCTGGTCCAAATAACTATTCTTTATTAAAGTTTAGAAAGAAACATATAGTTTGAGTATTTCACCATGGAACTATTGGTAAAAGGGTTTAGGTCAACAATGATGCTGACTTAACTGTGATCTTGCTTTTAAATTTCTTTGATGTGATTAATATCAGCTTTGCTGAAAAGTAAAAAGTAGTGCATCAGTATAACAAGCATCAGTTTTTCAAGCAGAACCATCTGTGTCTATTTTTTTTTCAGTTTTCTTGATACAACACCATACAATCATAAACAAATTAAATTCTCTATCTAAAATACAACAAGTCTAAAGTAGGCAAACTAATGTCTATTTCCCATTGTTATGATTTAATGAGTTAAGTTATATACAATGCTTTTATAGTACTGATTGCCAGAATGTATACAAAAGATGGTTATTAATTGTAATAGGATGTGATGATTAATACTGAGTGTCAACTTGACTGGATTGAGGGATACAAAGTGTTAATCCTGGGTGTGTGTCTGTGAGTGTTGCTAAGAGAGATTAACATTTGAGTCAGTGGGCTGGGAAAGGCAGACCTTCCAGCTAACCTTGCATTTTTGTGTGATCATAACACTAAGTTCCAAAAAATGGAATGTAAGCAGAAGTGGCAAACAATATATCCAGGTAATGGAAGCATCCCATGTGTTTTTTTTATTACACCAGCTTATGCAGAACAGCTCAGCACCCTTAAAACCATGTGTTAAAATTGGCAGGGTCATAACATGGAAGACTTTTGGATTCCTCAGTCACTGGTTAGGGAAGAGCTAAACATTTAAAATACTTCTTTTGGAATACACGTGAGCTACAAATAAAATAGCATATATTGGCAATTATATATTTTTATGCCGTTTTTGTTGGAGTTGCTAGTGTTACCTTAATTGTATGTGTTATCTTAAATGAATGTGTTGTTATTAACACAGTTACATGCTATTTTCCTGGTATCAAAAGGAAATAAAAATAATGGAATAAGAACTGTCACAGACAATATGTTTACCACATTCCAGGCTCTTTATAGTTTATATTTAACATCATATCTTTATTAATAAAGATTAGTAACAAGGAAAATCAACTTTGATTAACTTAAACAGAAAGCAAACTCAATGCAACAATATTAATCTCACAGAATCAGAAGGGTAATTCTGGAGGACCAGGCTCAGTATATGGGAAGAAACCAAGTGAAATCAGGCAGCCAAAAATCTGTCCATTTTTATACCCTGGAACACCCTGATAAGGAATTACATTAGGAAGAGTGTACTATTGACTGACTGGTCATTCAGAGGGTGCTGGCCTCTCTCAGTGGACATTACTTCCGTGAAATGTCCTAAGATTTTCTTTTATTATCAATAGACCCAAAGACAGTTGTGAACTTCTAGATAACTGAGACAAGACCATAGTCCAGGGCATGAGGTTACAGTAACTGGAGAGAACTCTGTCCCACTTTGGCTTTAACATAAAAGGCAGGGAACCGGGACACAGTAGCTCACACCTGTAATCCCAGCACTTTGGGAGGCTGAGGCGGGCAGATCACAAGATCAGGAGATCTAGACCATACTGGCTAACACGGTGAAACCCTGTCTCTACTAAAAATACAAAAAATTAGCCAGGCATGGTGGTGGGCACCTGTAGTCCCAGCTACTCAGGAGGTTGAGGCAGGAGAATGGCATGAAACCGGGAGGCAGAGCTGGAGCTTGCAGTGAGCCAAGATCATGCCACTGCACTCCAGCCTGGGCAACAGAGCGAGACTCCATCTAAAAAAAAAAAAAAAAGTAAAAGGCAGAATCCTGCCTTCTTCAAATTCACACTATTTGATATCCTTTCCTCTTTCTTATGTATCCAAAAATATACTCTAACCTAACTAGGATAATGGAACATGGATCCACCTCTTCCCAAAGTGGGATACATGGAGTTCATACCAATAACTACATTCATGCCCAGGGACTCTTCATTTATATGTGACAATATGTAATTAAATCATAAAGGTTAATGACACCAACACTGTTTGTAGTTAATGTTAGAAAAAGAGGAAAGAAAAAAAATGGAAATAACTTAGAGGCTGTATTCCCCATTCTACAACTGGTCATTAAACCACAAGTAGTATTGTAAATTTTATACTCTACTGTCCATTTCACATTTTATTTTCCTATAGCCATCATTTAAGTTAGTTGAGAAATTCTTCAATGCACTTTATAACCAAAATCTATATCTCTATGGAATATGTGACTTGTTAAGTCCTGTCTGAGTATCTGCTCCAGTCATCCATGAACTTTTCCCATTCAGTGCAGAAGAATCAGGAAGCAGTGGATTCATTAATATACTCATCTCTGATTCTATATTACCTTACCAAATGTAATGTGTTTTCTAAACCCATAGATGATGGTGCTAGCAGAGGCATGAGAGGCACAGTCAAATAAAATTATCTTAATAAGTATCTGTTTCATCAAGGATAAGTTGATACTCTTCCACAGCTGAAGAATTTCAATATAACTACTCCTGGTGTAATGACATATACCCCTACTCCTGGTGTAATGACATATAATATTTATACCATTGTCAGGCACTGCTTTCTTACTCTGTTTGGTGGGGGCTACTATCGTATCCATTATATAGCTGGGAAATCATATTGGAAACTGAATCTGTTTGCTACTGATAACCCTAAGTGTCAGTGTTTCACTTAACAATGAGTCCGTCTAGCTTTGCTAAGGAGATGACTATTGTTGAATCTATTCATAGCCCACTGCCCTCCCCTCCTTCATGGTCCCTTTTTGCTATTGATTCCATTGGGAAAACATTGGGTTTGTTGACATATCCTCAGAGAAGATCATATCTTATACCCAAAAATTAAAAGCTTTTAGAGATTTCTAGTTTCTAGTTCTACATATAAGGAACTTGGAAATTTCCACTCCATTCTATCAACAAGTAAAAAACTAAATGGATTAAAAAATCAGCAACTCTTATAAGAGAGGGAAAGTCACTGAGTACGATGCTGCCTCCCAACTTGGAGAATACAGGGAGTCACATCTTTCTAGAGGAGAGATTCATGAGAAGAAACACCCATGAGAAAAAGAACTGGGGTATGAAACCTGAACTCTAATTGATGAATTTCTGGAGAATAAGTGAGGACAAGAGTGAGAATTAAACATTCCAGAAAAACGAAGTCATAGGGGAAACTTCACAATATTTTGAGATTCACTTTCATGAGTTTGCCATTTTCCACAGCAAATATCAGAGAAAAGTCACCTTGTACATTCAGGAGGGAAGGGGAAAAAGAAACCCTTCAAAATATACCACAGAGCTCTATTCCTCTTATCAAGGCCTGCCCTCAGAAGAAACGAATCAACCAAAACTATAATCAAAGCCTAATTGACAAGGGGGAAGAGAAATGCCTGTCTCCTGCTCCACTGGTTTCCACCTGTGAGAAAGCAAATACCCAACTCCAGCCCACTCTAGTCATCTTGTCCCACCAAAGTGGGAGAGCAAAACAGAGAAACACTTGTGAAGTTGACAATCCAGATGCATAGACTCACTAAAACGCTGAGACATAATCATGGAACTAGAATCCTTCCCCAGCCACTACACCACATTATTAAAGGCCTACTTTGAACAGTTCATTTTACACAGTACATCATATCTGACGATCAGAAAAAAAAAATGTCAAGTCAAACCAGAAAGTCAAAAACACAGTTTGAGGAGACATAACAAGTATCAGAGCTAGACTTAACAAGGATGTTGGGATTTTGAAACAGAAATTTAAAACACCAGTGAGGAGATTAATGGATAAAGTTGATCACAAGTAAGAACAATGGGCAATGTAAGCTGAGGGATGGAAATCCTGAAAAAGAAATGAAGATAAATGCTCAAGATTAAAAACACTGTAACAGAAATAAAGAATGCCTTTGATGGGCTTATTAATAGACAGGACACAGCTGAGGAAAGAATCTCTGATGAGTTTATGTGAATACAAACATTGAAAACTGAAAACAAGTCAAACAAAGACTGAAAAAGAAAAAAAAAGAACAGGATATCCAAGATATCCAAGACAGTGAGACAACCAGAAAAGGTATAACATTCATGTAATGGAAATAAGAAGTAAAAATGGAAGAAAAAAAGGAACAGAAGAAACATTGGAGACAGTAGTGACTGAGGATTTCTCTAACTGTCAGAAGTCAAATCACAGATCCAAGAAGCTCAGAGATGACCAAGTCAGATAAATGCCAAAAACTACAACTGGGCGCACCATTTTCAAAGAACAGAAAATCAAAGATAAATATAGTGGATAGAAGACAGAGGGGAAAAGTACTTTACCTACAGAGGAATGAAGATAAAAGTTATATCCGACTTCATTTCAGAAACCATGTGAGCAAGAAGAGAGTGGAGTGAAATATTTAGTGTTGAGAGAAGGGGAAAAAAGAACACAGAATTTTGTTTTCTGCAAAATTATCTTTCAAAATTGAGGTAATTGTCTTTATTTAAAAGTAAACAACTTTTTTAGATAAACAAAAGGTGAGTCAATTTGTTTTCAGTAGTATCACCTTGCAAAAAATGTTCAAATAAATATTTTAAGGAGACAGACGGTGATATTGGTCAAAAATTCAAATCTACATAAATCAATGTAGCACATTGAGGAAGTATTAATTGAGATAAAAATAGAGAGGGCGTGCCCAAGATGGCCGAATAGGAACAGCTCCAGCCTCCAGCTCCCAGCATGACTGACACAAAAAACCGGGTGATTTCTGCATTTTCAACTGAGGTACTGGGTTCATCTCACTCGGGACTGCTGGACAATCGGTGCTGATCAGCTGGTGCAGCCTGACCATCCAGAGCTGAAGCAGGGCGAGGCATGGCCTCACCTGGGAAGCGCAAGGGGGAAGGGAAACCCTTTTCCTAGCCAAGGGAAACTGAGACACACAACACCTGGAAAAGCAGGTAACTCCCACCCTAATACTGTGCTTTACCAAGGGTCTTAGCAAAAGGCACACCAGGAGATTATATTTCCACACCTGGCCCAGAGGGTTCCACGCCCACAGAGCCTCCCTCAGTGCTGGCACAACAGTCTGAGATCTAACTGCAAGGCGGCGGCGAGGCTGGGGGAGGGACGCCCGCCATTGCTGAGGCTTAAGTGGGTAAACAAAGCCACCGGGAAGCTCGAATAAAAATAGAAGCTTTGGACAGGCATGGTGGATTCTACTTGTAATCTCAACGCTTTGGGGAGCTGAGGAGGCAAATCACCTGAGGTCAGGAATTCAAGACCAGCCTGCAGCATGGCGAAACCCTGTCTCTACTTAAAATGCAAAAATCAGCCAGGCATGGTGGTGCATACCTGTAGCGCAAGCTACTTGGGAGTTTGAGGCAGGAGAATCCCTTGAGCCCAGGAGGTGGAGGCTGCAGTGAGCTGGGATTGTGCCACTGCACTCCATGCTGGGTGCCAGAGAGAGACTCCATCTCTCTTAGTGTATATATGTATACAGTGTGTCTATATATACACTATAGTATATATAGTCTATATATATATAGTATTTTTATTATTGTTAATTGCTCAAAAAGATAACAGTGTGTTCAAAATAATAGCAACAATGTATTACAGATGTGTATTTGTATATGGTAATATATAAGTAAAATAATGACAGCAAGGATACAAAGAACAGATGGTAGGAATCAAAATAATTATGTAATTAAAAGGTACATGCATTCTTTACAAAATATTAGGTCAGTGCAAAAGTAATTGTGTTTTTTGCCATTGCTTCTAAACCATAATTACTTGTGCAACAACCTGTAGTACAGTGTTATTTGAAAGTGGACTTGAACTAGTTGTAAATGTCTATTGCAGGCCCTAGGACAACTACTAAAAAGGTCAAAAAACAAATGTATAAGAGATATGCTGAGGCCGGGCATGGCGGCTCACACCTGTAATCCCAGCACTTTGGGAGGCCAAGGTGCACAGATCACCTGAGGTCAGTGTTTCAAGACCAGACTGGCCAAGATAGCGAAACCCCTTCTCTACTAAAACTGCAAAAGTTAGCCGAGCATGCTGGCACATGCCTGTAATCCCAGCTACTACGGAGGCTGGGCAGGAGAACTGCTTGAACCCAGAAGGTGGAGGTTGCAGTGAGCCGAGATTGCACCACTGCCCTCCAGCCTGGACAACAGAGCAAGACTGTGTCTCGGGGCAGGGGTGGGGGGCAGGGTAACAGATATGCTAAAGAAGAGAAAATGGCATCATACAAAATGTTCAATTAAAATCACAAAAGTCAGAAAATGAGTAGAACATAAAACAAAGACAAAGAACCAGGGCAGCACATAGAAATCAGTGACAGATTTGATTAATATCAATCAAAATATATCAATAATTAAATATTAATGATTTAAATGCACCCATGTAAAGACAGAGACTGTCAGAGTAGATATAAAACAAGACCCAAATTATGTTGTTTACAAGAAACTCACTTTAGAACTTTCGATAGGAAAACCCATATAGAATAAAAGAACATAGATGGAGAAAAATATGCCACGTTAACACTAATCAATAAAAAGCAATATTATCTATATTCATTTCAGACAGAAGATACTTCAAAGAAAGGAAACATGAGTGATAAAGAAGGACACTTTGTAATGATAAAGGGGTTATTCATGAAGACATAATAATCTTTTTTTTTTTTTTTGAGACGGAGTCTCGCTCTGTCGCCCAGGCTGGAGTGCAGTGGCCGGATCTCAGCTCACTGCAAGCTCCGCCTCCCGGGTTTACGCCATTCTCCTGCCTCAGCCTCCCGAGGAGCTGGGACTACAGGCGCCCGCCGCCACCTCGCCTGGCTAGTTTTTTTTTTTTGTTTTTTAGTAGAGACGGGGTTTCACTGTGTTAGGCAGGATGGTCTCGATCTCCTGACCTTGTGATCCGTCCGTCTCAGCCTCCCAAAGTGCTGGGATTACAGAAGACATAATAATCTTTAATGTGTATTTGCCTAACAAAAGAATATCAAAATATATGAGGTAAGAACTAGCAGAACTGCAAAGAGAAATAGATGAATCCCCTATCATTGCTGGAAACTTTAACATCCCTCTGTCAGAAATGGGCAGACTCTGAAGGCAGAAAACAATAAGGACATAGTTGAGCTCAACAACACCATCAGTCAATAGGAAAATGGACATCTATAAAATACTTCAATAACAGAATATACATTTTTCTCAAGTTCATATGAAACATTTGCCAAGATAGATGAATTCTGGGCTTAATACATTTTTTACACCTCAACAAACTTTTAAAAAATAAAAACAATAAGGAGTCTGTTCTCAGATTGCAAAGAAATTAAATGACAATAACAGAAAGGTAACGGGGAAATCACAAAATAAAGGATATTAAACAACAGACTTCTAAATAACATATGGGTAAAAGAAGAAATTCCAAGACAAAATATTTGAACTAAATGAAAATGAAGACATAACATCAAAATCTATAAGATGTAGAAAAAGCAATGCTTAGAGGGAAATTCATAGCATTGAATGTATATATTAGAAAAGAAGAAAGAGCTAAAAACAATAGTTTAAAATTTCACCTTAGGAAACTAGGAAAAAAAGAGCAAATTAAGTCCAAAGTAAGCAGAAGAAAAGAAATAGTAATAATTACAGCAGAAATGAATGAAGTTGAAAACAGGAAACTAATAGACAAAAATCAATGAAACCAAAAGCTTGCTATTCAAAAGGATTGATAAAATGCTTCAATCTCTACCTAGGCTAAATGGAAAAAAAAAAAAAAATAGAGCACAAATTACTAAAAAGTTACAAATTACTGATCTTTGACATGCACTAAAAGTAATAAAATTGAGTCACATTACTCTTTTTCACAAACGATGGTGTAAACAAGTAAACATTCACAAGTAAAAAAGTGAATCTAGATACACAACTTACACTCCATAAAAATTAACATTAAATAAACCACTGGCCTAAATTTAAAATATAAAACTATAAAATTCCTAGAAGACAGCCTAGGATTGAAACTAGATTACCTTGAATATGATGGTGACTTTTTCGATACAACACTAAAGTCACAAATTATGAAAGGAGTAATTAATACATTGGACTTGATTAAAATGTCAAACTTCTTCTCTGTAAAAAGCAGTGCCAAGAGGATGAGAGCACAGAGTGGGAGAAAATATTTTTAAAAGACGTATTTGGAAAAGGACTGTTAATCCGAAATATACAAAGAACTCTTAAAGCTCAAGAAGAAAACACTGGATTAAAACATGGGCCAAAGACCTTAATAGACACCTTACCAAAATAGATACACAGATGGGAAATAAGCATGCAAAAGATGCTCCATATCATATATTATTAAAGAAATGAAAAGTAAAACAATGTTATGTCACTATCCATTTATTAGAATGGCCAGGATCTGGAATACTGACAATACCAAATACTGGTGAGGATGTAGAACAATAGGAAGTCTCGTTCATTGCTGGTGGGATTGAGAAATGGTACAGCCACTTTGTAAGACAGTTTGGCAGTTTCTTACAATGTTAAACATATTCTTACCATGTGATCTAGTAATCTGATCACATTACTGGTTATGTACTCAAAGGAACTGAAAATTTATATCCACAAAAAATCCTGCATGTGAATGCTTACAGCATCTGTATTCATAATTGCCAAATGTGGAAGCATCCAAGATGTCCTTCACTAGATGAGTGGATAATAAACTGTGGCTTATTAAGACAATGGGATTTTATTAACTATTAACCCTCTATAAAAAGAAATGGAGGAAAAGAACACTTATTACTAAGTGAAAGGAGGCCCATCTGAAAAGGCTACATGCTAAATGATTTCAGCTATAGGAAACACTGGAAATATCAAAACAATGGAGACGGTAAGAAGTTCAGTGATTGACATCATAGTGAGGGGGAAAGAATCAATATGCTGAGCACAGAGGATTTTTAGGGCAGTGGAAATACTCTGTATAGTACTATAATGCTGGATATGTATTATTATACATGTGTCCAAAGCCACAGAATGTACACCAACAAGAGTAAACCCCAAATGTAAACTATGAACTTAGAGTGATTATTACATGTCAATGTAGGCTCACCAGTTGTACCAAATATACCACTCTGGAGGGGGGATATTGATCATTGGGAGTTTGTGCATGAGTAGGGGCATTGAGCATATGGGAAATCCCTCTGCCTTCCTCTTAATTTTGCTGTGAGCCTTCCCTCTCCCACCCCTCCCCAAAAAAAGCCTTTTTTAAAAAGCTACTGTGGTGGTTAGAGCAAGAGGTGAACATTTACATTCTGGGCTCATTCAGAAAGGATCATCTATATAAATCTTTCCCAGGACTTCTTTTCACTAACAATTTATTCTTACTCCTACAAAGCCCTTGATTATTTTTATAAAATTAACCTTTCTATATAAATTGCTCTAGATTTTAATATGTTCACTTTGTTATTTGCAAAGTAACCTCAAGATGTACTCCTGGAAATTTAGCACATGAGAGATTTTAACCTCTTTATTTTCTTTCTACAACATCTTTGAATACTACTGCAACGTATTAGCCATACAGTAGGTTACTGTCTGCACTGCATGCAGTGCTAAGTATTAGCCAATCTTTTTTCCCACCTTTATTCATGTTGTGATAAGGAACTCTGCATTAGCTCATGAGGGTATACTGAGGGAAAGTCAACATTGTGGCAGCAGTAGCCCAGGTGAAAATGTAAGCTATACATCAAAACATATATATATGACTTTGGGCCCATTCAACAAATATAGTTCCATTTGAAGATGGAGCTTTATTGGTTACACTTAACTGATGGCAGCTTGACGCTCATGGCCAGATTTCACTTCCATCAGGGTGCACTAGCTAATCAAAAGCTACTTCTTAAAAAAAAATAATAAAAATAAAACCATAAGTACCAATTCTGAGGCTTGCCATAGATTTCACATGTCATATCAAAATTCAGAATACTCTGAACTTGGAAACGAATATACTGAACTATGGAAGCCAATACAAGCACTTAGTGGCATAAATACTACCACTTATTCTGGAACTTGGCCCAGCTCACATATCTACTCTTTCTGTGTACTGTATTCAAGACTGAAAACCGTCAGGGTCCCCCCCAAAAATATGTGGCAGCAGCACCATCAGAAGTAGCATATGTTGACTGAGAAATACACAGCATTTAAAAAAAAAAAAATTATATGGAGAAACAATGGTATTTATAGCCTATGTGTGTTATTTCATGAAGGAAGAGTTATAAAACCTTGGCAGCATCAGGTAATGAATCTACTAGTTATGTTTATTTAGTTCCTTTAGCTATTTTTATTGTATTTATTGTGTCTAGTTATTCTTCTGCTGAACATAGCCAGACTATAACACCAGCTGCAGGGCCTCTGCCAAATCATTTGTAAATCAATGCAGAAGGGTTTCAGTATCATGGCTCTAGACTAATGCTCACTATTGCCAAGACACTGCTGAGATTAAAAACATAATTTCTCACATTTCTGCTTAACCAAATCTCTGCCATAAATGTACACTTTCTTTGAGTAGTGTCTCTGATCTTATCAGTCCTTAATTGTTTGCATATATTTTCATAAGACTCAACCCTCACCCTCCACCTTCCAGCTGCAATATTCTACTTTGTCCCCATAGAATCCTGAATTGCACTCAGCAATCTCCCTTTTATTCTTAGGTGTGATCCTTGACTGTTGTTCAGTAGTTACCTCCTAAACATAAGTAAAAATGTATTGTTCAGGCCCAGCGCGGTGGCTCACGCCTGTAATCCCAGCACTTTGGGAGGCCGAGACAGGCGGATCATGAGGTCAGTAGATCGAGATCATCCTGGCTAACCTGGTGAAACCCCGTCTCTACTAGAAATACAAAAATTAGCTGGGCGCAGTGGCGGGTGCCTGTAGTCCCAGCTACATGGGAGGCTGAGGCAGGAGAATGGCGTGAACCCGAGAGGCAGAGCTTGCAGTGAATGGAGATCGCGCCACTGCACTCCAGCCTGGGCGACTGAGCGAGACTCCGTCTCAAAAAGAAAAAAAATAAGTATTGTTCCGGTAGACACACAGCTATCTCTGAAGCCCATTGAAATAGACAATGTTTATTTTCATGCATTCAAAATGCATCAGGGTTAGAAGTCACAGTCCACACACTCATTAATCTTCATTGCCCCACTGAGACATCATTTTGAAGCTATATTATCTAGATTTGAATCTCAGCTTTACAAATAACAACTAGCAAATGGTACTTGCTGTCTTCACAATTTTTTCTCGTTGTTATATTAAATGAAATCAGGAACTATTCTGAGACAGACACTAAAAGTATGTTCTTCACTAAAAATTTAAAGAGTGTACTGAAATTTAGGTCATGTTTATACAAATAACATACTGGGATTTTAATTAGAAATGTAATATTAAGCCAAGAAATATGTGGAGTAAACTATTTGTAATCCAATTCTATTTCTATTTAGCATAAATTTAAGTGCTAAAAAAGTTCATACTTTCCAAGGAAGAAGAAATGAAGTATGAGTAGCTGTTCTGTAAGAGTCTCCACCTGAAAACAGAATAAAATATATTAAGAGATGTTTCATGAAGCAAATATTTCAAAGAATAATTTTGGCTTGGTTAAACTAAAAAACAAACATCCCTGAGTATCAATATGGTCATTTGGACTGCTGATGGTTATCAAATGATCTGCCTCCATTGAATTTTACCTTCCCACTGTTTTTGCTCATTTACTCACTTTCTCCAGTAGGTGAAAGAAGAGAAAACTCTTGTCAACTTTGCTACTACTAAAATCAAAATCCAAAACAGGAAATGAACCCTTGCTACTTTCAAATTTCTTTTTTTTGTTTAGACGGAGTCTCACTCTGTCTCCCAGGCTGGAGAGTGCAGTGGCGTGATCTTGGTTCACTGCAAGCTCCATCTCCCAAGTTTGCGTCATTCTCCTGCCTCAGCCTCCCAAGTAGCTGGGATTACAGGTGCCCGCCACCACACTCAGCTAATTGTTTGTATTTTTAGTAGAAATGGGGTTTCACCATAGCCAGGATGATCTCGATCTCCTGACCTCATGATCCACCCGCCTCGGGCTAACAAAGTGCTGGGATTACAGGTGTGAGTCATGGCGCCTGGCCCAAATTTCATTTTTAAGGAATCATTTTCTTTCATTAACCCATAATAACATAATGAGAATACTCAAAATAACAAAAGACTTAGACAGTAATTTAGTATTATAGCACTTTCTTATAGTGCCATTTCTTACATGGTAGAATTGCTAAAATAATAATTGTTTATGATGGTAATAAGTATAATTTGAGTTGAAGTCATCACATTACTTTTATCAGCTAATGGTAATTCAATATGACCTGTTTCTTAATGCATTCATTATTCCATTAGTTTTGTTGTTTGTTTCTTTGTTTTAGTTAGTTTGACTTTTACATTTGGAAATATATCTATGAGGCACTACATTGCAATAGATTCTCCGCAAACACCTGCATCAATATTCTTTATAGCATATTTATCTTTAGTCCTTTCTATGCTTCTATCTATCCTTGTTCCCTATTCCTTAACACTTTAAATATATTCATCCTAAATGTATTACAAAACCTCTACAATTCTGAAATCTAAGTGTTCCCATACAAGACTTCTTTTAGCTTCTTTCTCTATTAGTACATTTTTCTTACTTTTTTTAGTATTCTCAGTAATAGAATTGTTATCCACTTTATGTTTTAGGCATTTTTATCAACAAACTAAATTTAAATATTTATCACCACATTAACATGTTTAGCACTGCTTTGTACTAAGTGGCTGATATTGGTGTCTGCTGCTTGTCAGGGATTTTGACTCCCTTTGATCTTTCAGATCTCTTTTGCTCCAAAGGCCTTTATTTTTATTAATTTAGTGGCTCTGGCTGAGAACCTAGAATTAAAGTTGTTCATACAAAATTAAATCAAAAAGGTTACTACAAACACAATGTCTTGATTTTCACATCAGGGTGAAAGGGATAGGAGGCAAATTTTTACATTTAGCAATAGCTCCTGTTACTTAATGTGTCTTGTGCTTGCTCAAATGAGTTTGATTTCATTTGTGATGGTTTATTTGTGATGGTATAGTGATTCCAGAGATTTCGTACTTGTTAGCATTCTAACTGGTTCTGTCAAATGAAGAAGCATAAGATATAAATTTTCTCCTTCAAATCCTTAATGTTCTGAGACCATTATGTATCACAGTATCAAACTCAGGGGGATTTGAAGGCTACCTATGAGCAATTTTAGTTGAGCCAACAGAAACATGAACATTTTGCCAATCTCTGTAGTATTATATGGGTGTTAAATAGAAAATATTCTAACACAGATCATATCTGTTATATTTTAAAATAGAACCTAGTAAAACATAACGAGGTGGAATAAAATTTTAAGTTCTGTTATTCGGTAATCATATAGCATTAAAACATTAGAAATTTGTTTTTTCTCAGTATTCCACCACTCCCTTCCTTGTGCACAGAACACCTATTTGTGCTGGCTGCCAAGTACCAATCTGAGTATATGGAAAAGGATAACTTCCATTTGGTAGAAGGGAAGTGACTTTGCTATTGATGTTTTACCATATCTTTTCCTATGCGATTTTATTCTAGGCACTGTCATCCTTTAGATGCTATGCTTTGAAAAAGAAAAAAAAATATCAAAACCAAATGCTACTATATTGGCACAATTGAAATGTCATTTCTGGAAGTCGTCCTCTGCCTAATGCTGCACTTTGGGAAGTGACATTTTAATGGGGCAATGACAACAACAACAACAAGAAAAACTAAAATCCAATATAAATCCCCTATAGATGGAATATGGTGTGGTGTGTGAGACAAGGATTCTCTGATATTTCCTCACAATTTTAATACACAGTCAACATACCAGCTGTCAGTGCCTTTCAATAGGGGTTTGCAATTTCAATTAACATTAGATACCATTGCATACTTATACACTCTCATTTTGACAGAAACAACATAAAGTGACACTATACTCTTGCCCAGCAAGATGTTATACTATAAATTACCCATGTATTTCTATGAATGTAAAAGTTCTATGTAGCCCAATAAATTAATCCAAAATCATAATCCAAGAGAAAGAGCATTCTGATAACCTTTTCCCTCATATTTAGCACTCTATTATGTTCATGAAAGACATGCAGTAATCATTTGCTAGGTAAATTCCCCTATATAAATGTTATATACTGTTTTTCATAAAGTTAATGAGTGTCTTTTTTCCCCAAGAGAGTGGATTAGAGGCCTTTAGTGTTTCCCAGCCGCTTGAAGAAAGCAAGATAGTGTGTAAAGATAAAGAATGTGAGCCTTAATTCAGAGACAATCTACTGGAATTGTAAAGGACACCCCTGATCCTGGGGAGGAGAATGCAGGCAAAAACTCTGCATGATGGCATCCATCTGATAAAAGCAAATCTCCAAGCATTTGGAGAACCTACTTGCATGAACTTGTAGCCTACCTGCCCCATACTTCCTGTGCAGAGATCTTTGTGCAGGGAGGCCCTCTGTGCTTTATGCCTAGGTAGATCCCCAGGCATTTGGAGCACCTACTTTCCTAGTTTAGCAGCCTGAGTTGCCCCACCTCTCCTATACAGAGGTTTTGGTGTGGGAGGAAGTCTCTTCATTCCAATTCTAGGCATATCTCCAGGCATTTGAAGCACTCACTTGCCTGGATCAGCAGCCTGATCTGCCCCATAATCCCTGTGCAAAGACCATGGTGAAGTAGGGCCTCCTCCACTCCACTCCCAGGCAGATCCCCAGGAATTCAAAGCACACACTAGCCCAAATCAGTGCCCGAGCCATTTCACCCTCTCTGTGCAGGCTGCAGTATAGGGGGAACCTATACATTCCACATCCAGGCAGATCTCAAGGAATCTGGAGTACCCACTCTCCTGGATAAGGAGTTTAGGTCACCCCAAACTCTCCATGCACAGGGCTTGGGGCCAAGGAAGGAGTTTTCTCAGCTCCAAGCCTAGGCACACCTCTGGGTGTTTGGTAGCTTCCCACTGGATTCTCCTTTGGCACTAATGTTTGTGCCTGCCATCAAGAGACCTGGAGATGGGCCTGCCTAGTCTGGCCCTACCCGTGTTGCTCTCTCCATTCCTCCAGAGTTAAGTGGGCAGATCATACTACTGTGAACTTCAAAGATAAGCCCATTTTCTGAGGCAATGAAAGCTTTTCCTGGTAAATAAGGAACAGGTATGTATTCAGTCACACTGGTTGCAGCCAGCCCTTACATGTAAGAGCTATGTACTGGCTTATAGGTTGAACTACACAGCCCATTGTGAAATCTGCTGAGAGAAGTGCATAGGGCTAAAGGAGCAAAGCCAAAAGACCCTCCCCAACATTCTCTACAGTAACAACCCAGAGCCTGTGGGAAAATAAATGAAATCACAGTAATATTATAGGGAATGAAAGGAAAAAAAAAAGCCCTTATTGGCACAAAAAGAATTACATAAAATGGAAGTGCCATTGTCTCCAGATGAGAGGCAAATAGCACAAGAATTCTAGCACCATGAAAAATCTGAATGTAGAGACATGACCAAAGGATCTCATTAGCTCTCCACCAATGGTCACTAACCAAAATGGAAACTCACAAAGAATAAATAAATAATTCAGAGCATGGATTGCAAGGAAGCTCAGTGAGATCCAAGACAAGATTGAGAATCAACACAAAAAAACCTTCTAACGCAATCCAGGAGATGAAGAAAGAGATGAACATCTTAAAAAGAAAGCAATCAGAGTATCTGGAATAGATCTCTTATTTAAGAAATTTCAAACTACAATGAATATATTTTTTTAACAGACTGGACCAGGCAGAAGAAAGGAGACCCACAAGGCTAACAACAGACCTCTCAGCAGAAACCTTGCAAGCCAGGAGACATTAGGGGCCTATTTTCAGCATTTTTAAAGAAAATAAATTCCAACCATGAATCTCATAATCTGCCAAACTATAATCATAATTGAAAGAGAAATACAATATTTTCCAGACAAGCAAGTGACAAGGGAATTTGTTACCATTAGGCCAGTCTTACAAGAGAAGCAAAAGAGGGTTATCAATACGTAAACAAAATAATTATATCTGCTACTATAAACAATACTTAAATACAAAGCCCACAGACCCTATAAAGAAAGCACATAACAAAAACTACAAAACAATCAGCTAACAACTTCACAATAAGATAGAAACTTCAAATATGAATATTAACCTTGAATGCAAAAGGTCTAAATTACCCATTTAAGAGTCATAGAGTTGGGAATTGAATAAAAAACAAGACTCGTCCTCCTGCTTTCTTCAAGATAACCATATCGCATGCAATGATGCCTGTAGGGTCAAATTAAAAGGTTAGACAAAGATCTATTGGCAAAGAGAAAAGAAAACAATCATGGGTCATAATTCTTATAACATATAAAACAGACTTTATACCAACAACAATAAAAGAGTACAAAGAAGGGCATTATGTAATGATAAATGATTCAACATAACACAAAGCCAAATATCCTAAATATATACCCATCCAACACTGGAGCACCCAAATTCATAAAATGAGTACTTCTAGACCTGTGAAAAGACTTAGACAACCACACAAAAACAATGGCAGACTGCAACACCTCACTGGCAGCAATAGATCATTGAGGCAGAAAATTAAAAAGAATTTCTGCACTTGAATTTGACAGTTGAAAAATTGCACCTAATAAACATCTACAAAACACTCCACCCAGGAACTGTAGAATATACGTTCTTCCCAATTGCACACAGAACATACCCCAATATTGATCACATGCTCAGCTATAAAGCAAGTCTCAAAAAATTAAAAAAAAAAATAAAACCAACATTACACCAATCATACTCTTAGAATACAGTAGAACACAAATAGAAAGTAATACCAAAAAGATTTACCAAAACCAAACAATTACATAGAAATTAAACAGTGTGCTCCTGAATGACTTTTGGGTAAACAACAAAATTATGACAGAAATGAAAAACTTCTGTGAAATAAATGAAAAGAGACACAATATATCAAAATCTCTGTGATGTACCAAAAGCATTGTTAAGAGGAATGTTTATAATAATAAATGCCTATGTCAAAAAACTAGAAAGATCTCAAATTAATAATCTTAAGTATCACACTTAAAGGAACTAGGAACTAGGAAAGCAAGAACAAACTAACCCCAAAGCTAGCAGAAGAAAACACATAAATAAAATCAGAGTGAAACTGAGTAAAAATGAGATCCAAAAATCTATACAAATAATCAACAAAACCATAAGTTGGTTCTTTGAAATGTTACCAAAAAAAAGGAGATCGATATACCACTAACTAGATTAACAAAGAAATAAACCAAAGAAGATCCAAATAAGCATAATCAGAAGTGACAAAGGAAGCACTACAACCAATCCCACAGAAATGAAAAAGTTCCTCATGTATTATTCTGAAGGCTTCTATGCACACAAACTAGAAAATCTAGAGGATATTGATAAATTTCTGCAAACACATAACCTCTCAAGATGAAATCAGGAGGAAACTGAAAATCTGAACAGACAAATACTGAGTTCTGAATGTAATCAGTAATAATAATAATAATAATAATAATAAATACCAACTATAAAAGCACTGGACTAGAGGGATTCACAGCCAAATTCTACCAGACATGCAAATGAGTTGGTATCAATACTAATGAAACTATTCCAAAAATTTGAGGATGAGTAACTCCTCCCTACTTCATTTGATGAAGCCAGCATTATTCTGATACCAAAACCTGGCAGAGACATGAAACAAAACAAAACAAAAACTTAAGGCCCAAATCCCTGATGAACATAGATGCAAAAAATCTCAATAAAATAGCAGCAAATAAAAATCAGCAGCACATCAAAAAGTTAATACACCACAATCAAGTAGGCTTCATTCCTGGGATACAAGTTTGGTTAAGCATATGTAAATTAATAAAAGATTCACTACATAAACAGAATTAAAAACAAAAGCCATATGTTCATCTCAATAAGTGTGGAAAAAGCCTTTGATAAGATTGAACATTCTTTCATGTTAAAATCCCTCAACAAATTAGGCATGAAAAAAAATCTAAATAAAAAGAGCCATCTGTGATAAACTCACAGCCAACCTTATACCGAATGTGAAAAGCTGTAACCAATCCCCTTGAGAAGTGGAATAAGACAAGGATGCCCACTTTCACTGCTTCTATTCAATGTAGTATTGGATGTCCTAGCCAAAGCAATTAGGCAAGAGAAAGAAACAAAAGGTATCTAAATAGGAAAACAAGAAGTCAAACTGTCTTTCTTTACTGATAAGATTATTTACATAGAAAACCCAACGTCTCTGAAAAAAAGCTTGTAAAACTGATAAACAACACAAGTGAAGTTTCAGGATAAAAAAAAAAAAAACAATGCACTAAAATGAGTAGCATTTCTATACATCAATAAATAACTGAGAGCCATATCGAGAATTCAATCCCATTTACTATAGCAACACACACACAAAATAAAAAACCTAGGAATACATCTAACAAGAAGATGAAATATCTCTACAATAGAACTACAAAACAATGCAGAAAGAAATCATAGATAACACAAACAAATAAAAAGTTTCCATGTTTATGGATTGGAAGAATCAATATTGTTAAAATGTCCATACTATTCAAATAAAACTAGTTTTAATGCTATTCATATTAAACTACCAATGTCGTTTTTACAGAATTAGAAAAAAACTATTCTAAAATTCACGTAGAATGAAAGCAGAGACCAAATAGCCAAGGCAATCCAAAGCAAAAAGAACAAAGCTGGAGGCATGTGCTACTCAACTTCAAACTATACTTGGGCTACAGTAACCAAAAGAGTATGATATTGGTCCAGAAACAGACAGATAGACAAATGGAATAGAATAGAGAACCCAGAAATGAGGTCACATCTACAACTATGTGATCTCTGACAAAGCTGACAAAAACAAGCAATGGAAAAAGAACTCCTTATTCAATAATTTGTGCTGGGAAATCAGGTTTACCATATGCAGAAGATTGAAACTGGGCTCCTTCCTTACACCATACAGAAAAATTACGTTAAGATAATTTAAAGCCAAAACTATGCAAATCTCATAAGACAACCTAGGCAATACCATTTTGAATATAGGAATGGGTAAAGGTTTGATTACAAAGATGCCAAAAGCAGTTGCAATCAAAGCAAAAGTTGAAAAAAATGGATCTAATTAAACTACAGAACTTCTAAACCACAAAAGAAACTATCAAGAAAGTGAACAGACAACCTACAGAATGGAAGAAAATTTTTGCAAAGTATGCATCTGACAAGGGTCTAATATGTAGCATCTATAAGGAACTTAACAAATTTCCAAGAAAAAAACAACTGAATAAAGATGTGGGCAAAGCACATGAACAGACACTTTTCTACAGATATACATGTGGCCAACAATCATATGAGAAAAAGGTCACTGTCACTGATCATCGGAGAAATGCAAATCAAAACCACAATAAGATACCATCTCATACCAGTCAGAATGGGTATTAATAAATAGTCAAACAATAACAGATTTTGACAAGTCTATGAAAAAAAAGGAACACTTATACACTGCCGGTGGAAATGTAAATTATTTCAGCCACAGTGGAAAGCAGTTTGGGGTTTTCTCAAAGAAATTAAAACAAAACTACCATGTGACCCAGCAATCCCATTACTGGGTATATATCTCCAAGAAAATATATCGTTCTACCGAAAACACATGCACTAGCGTGTTAATCTCAGCACTATTTACAATAACAAAGACACAGAATCAACCTAGGTACCCATCAATGTTTGACGGGGTAACAAATATGTGGTACACATACACCATGAAATGCCATGCAGCCATTAAAACATGACAAAAGCATGTCCTTTGCAGCAGCATGAATGCATCTAGAGGACAGTATCCTAAGCAAATTAACGCAGGAATAGAACAGAAAACCAGATGCTGCATGTTCTCACTTATAAGTGGGAACTAAATACTGAGTACTCTTGGACAGAACTGGAGCGACAGACACTGGGAACTACTATAGGGGATAGGGTCAGAGCAGGACAAAGGTTTTAAAAGTAGCACTATGCTCATTACCTGGGTGATGGGGTCATTTGAACCCCAAACCTCGGCATCAAACAATATACTCATGTAATAAACCTGCATATATCCACCTGAATCTAAAATAAAAGTTGAAATTATTAGGAAAAATATGCTAACAAGTATAAGAAAGTAAACCACCTGGAATCTTGACTAATATGTATGTGAATGCCAATAGTCCCAAAAGTAATTTCTCATTGTAGTATCACTTTTCTAGGAAATCTTCAGTTTGCTTAAATGGAAAGCATTTATTTCACACTTAAAAATATAAGCTAAAAAGTATGATCTATAAAACAATTTTTATACATGCAATTTCTAGTAAACTGTTCTTTTGTTGTTGTTGTTGAGGCGGAGTCCTGCTCTGTCACCCAGGCTGGAGTGCAGTGGCACGATCTTGGCTTACTGCAAGCTCCGCCTCCTGGGTTCACGCCATTCTCCTGCCTCAGCCTCCAGAGTAGCTAGAACTACAGGCGCCCACCACCATGCCCGGCTAATTTTTTGTATATTTAGTAGAAACGGGGTGTCACTGTTTTAGCCAGGATGGTCTTGATCTCCTGACCTCATGATCTGCATGCCTCAGCCTCCCAAAGTGCTGGGATTACAGGTGTGAACTACCACGCCCAGCCCAATTTCTAGTAAACTATTCTTTAACCTGTAAAAAATATCGTCTGTATACTAAACAGGCTTTGAGTTTTGCCCTGAGTGGCTATTTAATATTAGAGGGATATTTAGCTCTCAAGTATCTACAAAATAAAAGTCATACTGATAGGAGAGTAAATAGCATTATAATTATTATTGATCTTATTATCGTTTCAATCCAGGGCTATTGGTTCTAGACATAAACAAACAAGCAAACAAACAAACAAACAAAACAAAGAAAAACATCTGTTTTTCCTAAATTTAAAGTAAGGTTTTTTTTCCCCAAATTTTTATTTTATTTTATTTTCTAGAACACTTATATTTTTATAGGCATTGAGTATCTTTTCTTTAATAATTATATGATTTGGTAGGATGTTTGTTTGTATAAAGTTACTTTTAGCAATAGAAAAAGTCACAAACTCTGCCATTGTGTCACTGTTTATTAAGTTGAATGGACAGTACAGCCTCACTTTAATTCTGTTACTAGATAACCAACAAAACTAAACAAACAGAAAACAGGAAAACACAGAAATAGAGATGGATGCATTATTTACCCAATTCGATATATAAAAAGTATTAACAAATTAAATGCCAGAGCTGTTTTTTGAGCTTTATTTATTAATTAAAACAATAACATGTTTTAAGCATGACAATTTCCCATTTAAAGAAGAAATCTGAGTTCATGCAGTTTACCCTCTTTTCAGAGAGAGCCATAGTGCTTATTTAGACAGGTGGTCCAACTTATTCACACATCCCCAAACCTTTGCTTTATGATTATCATTACTACATATATTTGTGGGGTTTACACACTATTTAAGCTCTCCGAAGGTTTAGTTCAATGCCATAAAAGCATTTTTGGAGAACATAACTTTGTTTAAATGATTCTAGACTATAAACACTAGAGTTGTGGTATACACTAAATAGGATTTCAAGTCACTCCCTGGGCAAATATTATTGTATTTGACTGTTTTGGGCAGTTGTAGCAAAATGCCATAGACAGAGTGGCAACAATAGAAACTTATTTCTCAGGGTTCTAGATCTGGGAAGTCCAAGAAGGTATCTTCTCTCCTTGTGTTCACATGGTGGAAGGGGCAACGTGTATCTCTTGAGCCTCTTTCATAAGGGCACTGAGTCCATTTCTGAGAGCTTTGTCCTCATGACCTAATCAACTCCCTAAAACCCCACCTCCTAATGCCATTACATTGGAAGTTAGTTGTTTCAACTTATGTATTTCAGGAAAACTTATACATTGGGTCCATTGCAATTATAATACTAAAAGTTTCCTTTGAAAAACAACTTAAATTACCAATTTAATACAGATATTGTCTGATGTCTTACCTGTCATTTTTAATTATCTATGCAGGGATCCATGAGCCAAATTTGGTCTGTTCCATGTCTGATTTTGTAAATAAAGTTTTACAACTTTATTTGTAACAAGACCAGTCCTACTTATTTTTGCATTGTCTGTGAATTAAACAGTTGTGACAGAGACTATCGAACCTGCAAATATTTGGCCCTCTACAGAAAGGTTGTCAGTCTGAACTAGATAATAAGAAAAACAAAATTAATTTCTACATATGATTGTCTAGCTTTTGAAAGCGTTCTGACTTTTAAATAACTATTAAATCCATAGTTATGAATGAGACTTGGAGAGAATATTCAAAATATTATAGCTTGCCAGAAGGGTTTACTTCATTTGATTTTAATGTTAAGTCTCCATAAAATTAATGCACATGACTAGAGATTCATTGTTGTTTGAGGAGTGCAAAGGAAATATTTGTCAAAGCATTTATGACAAAGTCTATTAAGGTAATATTTGTGAAATCATGTATCTCAGGGGAGGTATGAAATAAATGCTTCCTTAATTTGAAGTGAAATCTTGCTTGGTTATTTTCACATACATTTGGTTCCTTGGAAAGCTTTCTGCATCACTGGCCTGTGATTCACAGATGGCATGGACATGAATCACATAACCTGTAAGAATCAAGTCTCAAATGTATTATCAGTTAAAGTAGAGATATGATAATGTTCACACCAGGCGTTCAGATTCAGGGAAGTCAAAATTACACTTAATTGTGAATCAGGGTTTTGATGCCCATAAGACGGCAAACTAACTTAAGAGTTTTTAGCATGGTATACTAATAGATAAAAATTATAGAGGCTTTTCTCTGGGGTACAAACCATACTGGCACATAGGAGATGCCACAAAACTTTTAATTATTATTACAGTTGCTATTATCCCTAGATGAGAGCTCTGTACTCTATCAGGTCTCAATTCTTATTCCAGCTCTTTCATTCTCTCACTCTTCACTAGTTGTATTGTCTCATTTTTATGTGTTTCTCTCTCTTTTTGCTCTATAGTTTAATCCTGAATACAATGTAATAATGAATTGGTTGCATATATTTGCAAACTCTTCAAAATATGGTATTTTAGCTGAAGTCAATTAACAACACTGTCTCCTATTCCAAGTTCCCTTCACATCTGTTTCTGTTGGAGTGGCCTTGGGATTTTTTTCTCCATTCAGATAAAGGAATGCTGAGTCGAAGATGCATTTGATTTTGATTTAAAGGGGTATATTTATGTATTCTATGTATGCATAGCTAGGTTATTGTTAGCCGTATGAGTATAGGTTTGGCTCATAGAACACTCATACCATGCACTGTGCCAATGGACTCTATATTGGGACACAAATTTCTTGGCTACTGGTATAATTTTGATATGAGCCAAAAGTGTAAGGCTGGTGGAAGAGAAACAGTATTGGAAACATCCAAAGACAGAAGCTGTAGAATATTTATCTAATTATCAAGTTTACAATATAGTAAATAAAAATTCAGTTGTAATCAATGTTTAATCAATACAAAAGTTCTCTTTTTCATAGAGGTTGTCCAATTGATAATTATTTTAAATGAGTACATGTCATCAACGATAGTGTTATAAATCTAAAACTTGCTTTTCTTTATCAGTAACAAATATAAATTTTGATCAGCCACCAAGAAGGGAATTTACATTATCTTTATATTATAAATGTGTAAAATAATATGGCAAAAGCATTTGAAGAAGTGATTAATCAATGTACAGCCAACATTTGGGAACATGAGATGTGTTGAAGAAATAATGTTATTTTTATACATTTTATTATTTCTGTGGTCTTTGCTTTTTGTTTATGTGTTCAGTTTTCTCAAAAACCAAGATACCTAACCTGTTTAGAATTCTGCTCAAGTTCTAGTGTTTTATTGAAGATTGAGATTGGTAACTACGGCCAGAGAATAGGTTTTTAAAGATGTTATAAAACAAAAATTTCTATCTTTGGTTCAAATTTTGTTATAATGGTTAGGATATTTATGCCTGAAGTCAAACTGAAACTGAAACCACATAATTGTTTGTTCTCTTCGACTCAACTTAGTACATTCTGCTCCTAAACACTGTTTGGGACTGCTAATAATTTTAGTAGAACAATATTCTCTGTAGGAGCACTGACTATAAATGTTCTGAAACTACTAATGTTCAAAATCTCAGTGTCTCATGAACATTTTCCTAAGACCAATTACAATAGCCATGTGTCTGTCATGCCATAAGGGAGGGATGTAAGGATATGTAGTTCACTGACTGGCAAGTTTCACGGTCTCAAGTTCCCCTGCTTTTGATTTTTTTTTTCCTTCATTTTATTGTCATTTAGTTGTTGACCCAAAAAGATATGGATTATTCTTAAATGTGATTTTTGCCCAATTACCAGCATAAACTTGGGACTTGCAAAATTATTATGGTTAGTTCTGATAATAACATATTCAAGAATGCTGACAGACTGCAAGGCGCAAATCCATATTGAATCTGTCTACTGAGTTTGTTTTAAGGAGAGGTAGTACTGCATATGAAATGTAGGATTGAGGAATCCAAATAATCCAACTTATTTCAAAACTATATGGAGCATCTACCACAGTTTCAGGAAAACAGTAATAATAATAACCCATTTAGAAAATATTAACCTTAGTAACTTGCATACAAAATTCCTCTAAGAATACATTAGCATGCAGGTATAAATCTTGCAAAGTATAGAATCTGCTTACTCTTAGTCCCCAGGTTTTCAAAACTTCTTTGATAACCTAATATACCAATTTGAGATACACATTTACTGACTAAGGAATTTCAAGCTTTAGAAATGCTGGGCTGTCAGCTTTCCAGTCCTCCCTACTCTTGCATCAATTAATGCAAACTGATATAGTGAGTTAAACAGAGCTCCAATGGCAGCCGCATAAAACACAGATATGCTTGTTATCTATTCCATAATGGAAAAACTGAATGTGGAAACCCAGAAAGTGGGATGTTATAAATATCCCAATCACCATCCTTTGCAAACAGATTAAAGTCCTAGTGACAGAGAGGAGAGTAAACCTAATAAACCTTGGTTAAAGAAATCATCCTCCTATTAAAAAGAAATATGCTCCACTTTTGGACTCTCCATAAAATTATCCTCAGAGATTTGGACAGAATCCAGAACAGAATAATGAGAATTATTAGGCAGTGGAAAATCTGGCATTCTTCTGCTGTAGGAGTTGTGTGTAGTTATGTCCAACACCCATATCAACCGACAGTTGGATTTTACTTCAGCTGAAAGAATAGAACTCAAAGTGTAGACTTCAGTGAATACAATCTCAAGACATTATTGCTTGATAAGCATGAAAACTAATTCAACTGTATGCAAAACTTGTGAGTATCTTAACATTTGTTGTTTTTAGGGTTGCGTTCTCAATACGTGGAGACTGAGTGGACTCAAATTGGAAACACAATAAAATTTGAAGAATACTCCCTAAAGTATTTACATCTCTGCATATTACCTGATACTGTTCCTCTTCTCAATAGTTCCTGGCTTTTCTATGACAAATCCAGTTATTTTAAGGATCCTTTTAATACTTCCTGTCTTCTTGATGTTTCAAGGTAATGGAGGATTATGTCTGAAAATTTTACGGCTTGATTTTCTTTTTCTTTCATTACTCCTGGCTGTTTTTTATTCAGAAACATCAAGGTTCTTGGTATTGATGGAGACACAGACTCCCTACCCAGATCACAGTATCAAAGTTGGCTTCCAGGCTTATAGTGAAATCTCAAAGAATGCCATGACCCTAAGCAGTCTTCTGTGGAATTAGTGATATGATATGTAGATAGACGGTTCTAATTTTGTAGGGCATTTTCCTGGCAGGCATTTAATTATATTTTGTCCTAATCAAATGATTGTTTTCACAACATTGGCTCTGAGACAGGCACTAAGAGAATAAAACACAATCCTGTCCACAAGGGCATGATATCCTGTTGTACAAAACACACAAGTGTACAAGTGTTACAATACAGCATAATACATGCAATCATGGAAGTTTGTTCCAGGGATTTTGACAGTACAGTTGCAGGAAGCCTCACTCAGCCTAGGTGAAACAAAAAACCTTCCTTGAATGGGAATATTTGATTAAGAGATACAGCATTGATTTTGAGATTAGACTTTATGCAGAGACAATGAGATGCCATAGATAAACTTCAGGAACTAAAAAGGGCATGATTAATTTGATGCTTTAGATATTTCACTTTGGACGTATACAAAGAATGCAGAAAGAAAATTGGTAGTTGAAGGAGGCAAACATATTAGGTGGCAAAACTTTTGCTTCAGGTGCTAAAATGGAGACAACATCACATAATTAAAAGTATGGGGAGGATGACAAGCCTGAATTGAAATTCTGGTTGTATTGCTTTTTAACTATGTAATTCTAGATAAAATATTTAACCATTTTAGGTCTCAGCTTCTGCTTTCAAAAAAATTTTAAAGAGATGAAACACAGCAGTATGTACAATGTCCTCAGCATAGTTCCCAGAGTACATTACACAATAAATGCTACAAATTCACTGAAATTATTTTTACTCAATGACAGTAGTAATAATGGAAAAATGAAAACATGATTAGTTTATCCAATCCCATAGTAAAATGTAAACTAATTTCAGGAGGAAAATTCTTGAAAACAGAATAACCAAAAGATGCTCCTTCGGGTGAAAACATAAGCAAAGCAAAATTAACAAGAACTGCCCCCTGCACACACATGCAACAACAACAATTATGACAACCACTACAGCAACAACCAAAATCAACCACAGCTTTAATGAATTTGCCTCTTTGTTATGGAGCAAAATCAGCATTTACTAAGCAATTATTATATAATAGGAGGCTTGCTGAACTGTTTACATATATAATATTGTGACAACTAGGCAATCTTCTTCATCATTCTACCTTGCAAATTTGCCTGAAAATACAGAATTAAAACTAGGAGGAAGCAAAATAATACTTCAATTAAGAGAAGGAGAGAGAAATGGATTGTGAAAGAGAGAGAGAGCATGAGAAAGGGAGAGAATGAGAAATTTAGGAAGAGAAAATGAAAAATAGGGCGGGGAAAAGTGAGGAGGGGAAGGAGAAAGACAATGTATATTAAATATTTACTAAGCATCATGCACTATTTTGGGCACAATGCATCCCTGTAGGAATATTGGAAAACATACTCCATTGTTAATCTTTTATCGATTGTAAAAGAGAAACTCCAGAAGGTTAAATTAGTTGGCCAAGTTCATAAATCTATGAGAAAGTCATGATCATTCTGCTTATATAAGGTATCTAAAATATTCAAATGTGTAGAAGCAGAGAGTAAAATGGTTTCCAGGGGCTGGGGGAAGAGGAAAATAGAGAGTTGCTATTCAGCAGGTGTAACATTTTTTTGATGCACGATGTGTAAGTTCTAGAAATCTGCTATACAACATGATGCCTATAATAAACAATACTGCATTGTACACTTACAAATGTGTTAAAGGGTAAATATCATGTTAAATGTTCTTATTACAGTTAAACAAAAACTAGCTCCAGAGTGGATCTTCTCATGGCTAAGTCTGAAGTGCTAGAGGTTCTCCTTCCTGGTTTGTTTTGTTTAACCAGCTTTCAGGCAACTAACCGGGTAATGGCAAATAGTCCTATTTAATGTTTGCTCTTCCTGGATGTTAGTAGAATATAGACTAGCCTGAACTAGGTGTCCCGATTAGTAGTAATTTAAGGAATGGGAAATATTTGAGCAATTGTTGCTGTTATCTGGACCTGTGTATGCCATGGTATATCTTGCTTAAAATGATGCATCAGTTAGATAAGGTCAGGTAGAGAAGACAGTTGATTCCCACAGGGTAAAATATTTCTCATCAAGAAAATGCTTCAATGAGAAATCACTGAAGACTGTGGTGGATGAACATAAAAATTTCAAATCTGTACATTAAGACAAAAGAACAAAAATATTGCTGGAGGCAGTTTGCAAAGAAATTACATCTGGGTGCAGTGAAGAGAATCCTAAGAGGAAAAAGGTTCATTCAATGAGTGAGCTCTTCAGGGGAGCTGTTATTTGATTAAACGAGCTATTTATTTAAATAAAGCATGCTATAGGACTACTTTAACCCAGGCCCTGAAGGCTCTTTTAATGGGTCTGAAGATTGCTTCTGCAAAACATATCTGAATTTTTGATCACTGCAGATTTAATCACAGAGGACAAAACTCTTTACTGCAAATCATACTAAGATCTGCTCAAGTAGAAAGGACATATGTAAAAGAGGGCTTAAGGACTGGAAGGTCTAGCCTGGTCCTAGATGGCCTTTTCTTTATTCCGATCTTCCAGAGGATTTTAGGATAATCTACTTTATTGAAGATCAAGGATCTCAGAAGTATTGGGAAAGTAATATTGGATTTAAATAAAACCTTCTGAGAAAGTCATATCAATAGGGAAGGAAAAAATAAAGTCAGCTATCTCCTTGAAACTACACAGTGCCTTTGATACCAGCTCAAAGACAGATACCATAATAAACTAAAGTGACAGATTAGTCAAAAATATTCAGATGAACAGTCTTGGAAATTACATTTTAAACAGAATTCTGAGTTTAGAGGGAATTTTAGGGTCAAAAGAATAAAAGAGTATGTAATGAAGACTTGATACCACAGTGTTTGAAAATGTTTAAAAATAATACTGTATAGGCCCTGCACATATATCCCTGAACTTAACAATAAAAGACTTTTTATATTATTAAAAAAAAACTTAAAAAAAAGAAATTCAGGAGATATAGAGTCATATCATGTGTTTTTTCTTTTTTAAATAATGGACCTATTTTAGCGACAAGTAAAAAGTTAACTGTTTTACTAAAATATAAATACATATATAATTAATGTCACAACCTAGTGTATTACGCTACAGTATTTAACCTCTGCCAAAAGCTTTTCCACAATTAACAGATTAGTGTAAATATGTTCTCACTGGGCTTGTTTCTCAAACAGATTGGAGTCCTCCAACCCCAGTTTATTCCACATCACTGGAAATCTACATAATTTGACTTTTTAGAAACTTGTTTTTATTTCATGAAGCTACCACAACCGAAATCTTCAGCGAGTTATGATCAAATTTGTAACATAAAATGACCTGAGCAAGAATTGACAAGGAAAGAATCTGGGGGCAGGAGGGGAGTGCTGTTTAAGACATTGTAAATATTTCTTTACTCAAACTAAACAGTAAATAGCAATCCACATTCATATGAAGTCAAAGATTAGAAAGTGTATTCTTTAGAGTTTCTCCATAAATAGAGAAGCGGAGAAAATTTGAGGTAAAATTAGAATTCTAAAGTGTCATCTCAATATATTACATTTTGAAGTTACCTTCATTAACTAATCTCTGAATACCTAAAATCTCTCTGAAAAGAAGACACTCTGGCCACTTAAAGTATCTAATATTGCTCACACCTGTAATCCCAGCACTTTGGGAGGCCAAGGCGGGTGGATCACGAGGTAGGGAGATTGAGACCATCATCTCAGTAGACACAGTGAAAACCAGTCTCTACTAAACATACAAAAATTAGCCAGGCGTGGTGACCTGTGCCTGTAGTCCCAGCTACTGGGGAGACTGAGGCAGGAGAATCGCTTGAATCTGGGAGGTGGAGATTGCAGTGAGCTAAGATCGCGCCATTGCTCTCCAGCCTGGAGACAAAGCAAGACTTCGTCTCAAAAAAAAAAAAAGTATCTAATGTTGCATATCGGGTATATGAAATAATTAGAGACCTTTTTTTTCTGAATTTTGATGTAAATAATTTTGTTTTTCATAAATTTTACATTATGCTCAAGGATTCTGTTTCTTTCTTTTCATTACTATTGCCCATAAATGAACAGCAGTCTATCTCATCAAAATATAATTTTTCTAGGAAACTGGGCATAATTTGACATTTTTGCTTTTCTTCTTTTTTAGGATGTGGGAAAAAAGTTGAGAAGTGATAAATAAAGAGGGCCATTCATGTTCCTAGATATTTTCTAATGATTGTGTTTCAAGGAGTTTGTCCCAACTAATTTATGTCACAATCTAATTAAATCATTTAATACATTATTTCAACTTCCTTTAGCTATTGCAACTTCCTTTAGCTATCATTTTAAGTTAGGCTTGTACGTCTCAATCCATCTACTTTCTTCCCTACCTATTTGAGAGATTTCTTTCCTTCTCTCTCTTTCTTTCTTTTCTTTTCTTTCTTTCTTTCTCTTTCTTTTTCTTTCTTTTCTTTGTGCCTTTCTTTTCTTTTTTCTTTCTTTCTCTTTCTCTTTCTTTCTCTTTCTTCTTTCTTTCTTTCTCTTTCTTTTTTTTCTTTCTGCCTTTCTTTCTTTTCTTTTCTTTTCTTTTCTTTCTCTTTCTTTCTTTCTCTTTCTTTCTTTCTCTTCTTTCTTTCTTTCTTCTTTCTTTCTTTCTCTCTTTCTTTCCTTTCTTTCTTTCTTCTCTCTTTCTTTTTTGTATGTAATGGGGCTTATATGTAAAGTCCATGGTGTTTTATTGTATTTTGTGAGAGGAATAATAAAACATATTTCTACTCCATTTTCACAGAAATGAAAGTTCATACTTATTTTTAAACATCCCAGTTAGCATAGAGAATTGTCAAATATGATCTAGTTGATTTACAAATCCATAGAAAAATTACTAATGTGCAATTTATGACAAAGAAGTAAATAGCTATTCAGTTACTTCTGTGTTATACATGAGAAATAATTATAAATTGAATAGATAAGGATGTTCAATAACTGCTAAATAATGAATATTAATAGCATGGAAAAAATAGAAATAAAATTATTTATCCATCAGAAACATATTATGTTTTGAGGACACTGTTTAAATGGCAATATGAATTATTGACACCTCTGGATACAGAAATCACTTCTACCCTATCTCACGTATCTCAGTCTACCTGTTACATTACCTCTTGCTTCAGCAAACATCTTCTCATGGTTGTAACTGAAAGCACTTTGGCTCATTGGTTTATAATCTTTTCTTTCATTCCATGGACTTTCATCATAGCCTATCCAGCATTCAGTCGGGTGTGTCTTAAAAGTGTGAGGAAACACCTTATGTAACAATACTTGAACAATGGGTGAGAAGGGCCAACGGATAACTTCTCCCCTCTTCTATTTCTCTGGTTGATCATTCTAAGGTACATTCTAGGCAGATCCTGAAAAGAACCAACAACTGAACCTCAGTGGTGCACCGTGTGACTAAGTGGAGAATACTCAAGTGTTGGTTTTCACTCATTCCTGTCTGACTGTCCCCAGTCTTCATCTCCTACCTGTAGAATCACCTTCCAAATAAGCCTTGTCTCAGGCTTTGCCAGCCAGTGGAACCCAGACAAAAGATACGTATTTGAAAGAAAAAAAAAAGATTAGAGCATAATTGTGTTTCACATATAGAAATTAGCTTAGAAATAGATTCAAGAGCATATGTCACTTCAGCTAACTTGGAATTCAGTGGTTCTTCAAACCTTACCAGATATTGGAATAAAAATATTCACCAGGGCATATTATAACAGTAAATCATTTTATAAATATAAGGCAATTGGTTTTTTTAAATGAGAAGACAGAAACTAAATATATAGGCACAGTAAGTATGTAGAAAAATAATGTCAACTGCTTTAAGTTCTGATTCAGAAGACTGAGGATAAAGATACAATTGAATTTCTTCAATAAACTTGGAAAAGCTGCAGAGGAAGGAGGAAGCATCTAAATTGGTTATATAATAAGATATCATATATGAATATAACAAATAATATTATATGTTGTAATACTAAAACAGACTGATATAATATGGATTTCAATAAGCAGTTTTTTAAATTACACTTCCCAGGACACAATGAGAATGTTGGGCACTATATCCTGAGGAACTGGAAAATTCTACATTGATGAGAACACTGATAGGTATTTAAGCAATAAATACTTATCACACTTAGGCTGTGCACAGTGGCTCATGCCTGTAATCCCAGTACTTTGAGAGGCCAAGGAGGGAGGATGACTTGAGGTCATGAGTTTGAGACCAGCTTGACCAACATGGTGAAACCCTGTCCCTACTAAAAATGCAAAAATTAGCTGGGTGTGGTGGTGGGCACCTGTAGTCCCAGCTACTCAGGAGGTTGAGACAGGAGAATCGCTTGAACCCCGGAGGTGGAGGTTGCAGTGAGCCGAGATCATACCATTGCACTCCAGCCTGGGTGACAGAGTGAGACTCTGTCTCAAAAAAAAAATTAAAAAAAAAAAAAAGCTTAACATATTTAATGTTCATTTTATCTCAAGCAGTGTTTAAATTTTTATCTTTTTTCTCAAAGAAATTATTGGTAAATCAAATAATTATTTCAGTAATCACAATTTGAGAACATGTCAAAGCTTTAAATTCTTCCATGAAAGTAGAGTGAATCAAATATTTCAATTTGTAAAATCCCTTGCTTTGGATACAATGCTACCTTTAAAAGAGATAATTGTAGAACGGCAAATAAAATGTCTCAGATGCATTTTTTCTCCACAATTGTCTTTTCACAAAGGTTTTATTATCAATGAAAATAATGCTGAGGAAATGGGCTGTCAAAGCTTCAGTGAAACAATACCCAATTTTGAAGCATTGTCTCTACATGTGTACTTATATTGTTAACTCTCTAAAGTACAAAACTATTTTATACTCTACTATGTAGGACAGAATAGAAATGCCTTTCCTTTTTTTAATCACTTAAATAAGTTTTAAAAATAAAATTCTCTAGGACTTTAGAAATAATTTTATGGGTATGACTTTATTTTTCACCAAATTATTACACTAGGACATTTTGGATAAGATAACTAATTTTTATGTGAATGTAAATGTGAAGTAGTAACAATTTTAGAAACTATATTTAAAAGAAAAAAAGCAGAAAGCAAAAGGTGATATCAGGTACTTCTATATTCTCATATTATCTACTTCTCCCTTAATTTACTTCTTTTCATACTGCAAATCAAAAGGCTTATTTAAGAGTCATAATGTCGACAACTATGTGCCTGTGGTTCTAGGGTCCAATTATTGCTCTCCTTTCCACTTGTTTGAAACATTTGTAGATCACCAACCCTGCATGTTATTTTTCTCCTATATGTTGTGAGTGTAGATGTTGCATTAGCTGATTTTGTATTGCTGTTTTTTTATGACTTATTATATGATTTATCAATTTTTGTTGATTTTGAGAAAATATAACTTTTCCTCTAAATTCATTAGGTTGTAAATTAATCTCTTAAAAGGAAAAACAGTCACACACAACACAAATTTATAAATATCTAGCATTCGATACAACATATTTAGACATTGTGTTTTTTGTATTGGAATTTAGCAATCACTATTTCCCTGAAATCATCTTGAAAAGCATATTTTACAAATGCCTGCCTTAAAATTAAAGGTCTTGAATGACTGTTCATTCCTAATGTCATAATGTCTATGGGTTTAAACATGGGCATTACAAGCGACACACTTATATGTAGAGAGTTGCAAATATGCAAATATGTGGGAACCATAAAGCAGAAACAAGTGAAGCAAGAATGGATAGAACTAGGTATGAGAACCCGAGCCAGGCTGGGCCTGTGGGGATGATCAGCTCACCTGGTATTACACCCAGGAACTCAACACTTCTGGTTGTACTCAGTCTTTGTCTCCTTTCTTTCTTATGTCCTTTCTTTTTAAGCAAGGTATGGACCACTTTCTAAAAATTCTACAAAATAACTAATTTTATTCCATTGAATGTAGAGGCTCTGAAATAACCACAATTTTTTTAAAACTTAAATTCAAGAAATTTGCTCACAATATTTTTAAACTCAGCATCATAGCTTTCATGATTACTGCACACAAGGCCCAAATCTGTAAAATGTGAGAAACTTTTGCCTTAAAATATTCCCTATAATCACCCTATTTTAGAAGATTAGGGTTGTTACATCTAATTTCCATAAGATACAAGAATTAAAGTGACTTTCATATCAGTCAATTGGAAATCTTTATACACAAATCTGTACATCATAAAGTGAGCTCAAGAACAGAACACAATCCTTCAACTTGACAAGAAAAACAGCTAGCTCTTTCTACATTTTTAGTAATGTTTTATTTTTCTTATTCCATCCTTAGAACTATGTAAGTAGTATAAATTATTGGAATATGTTGTAGTCATTAACACTTAAATATACATTTGACACTCAAATGTATATTTAAACACAGAAGTGCCATTCAAACACTCAAAAGAATATTTTTTATTAAAGCTTTATTACCTAGATATTAAGAATAAGAATTAAGAATTTTATCAGAAACTTTAATTTTAAATTTTAGACCTTGGTTCAATCGGCTCTTATTCTTCAATAAATTTGATGAAAATATCCTTTAAATATAGGATATGGAACTCACCTTTGACATTCTCAGATTGCTAACAAGTGTTTTCTATTATTTTTTAAGTAAACTATTAGGTGCAAATAATAATATTTTAAAAATACATATATCCACCATCGAGCTTACCAAACAAAATAACTATTCATCCTTAATTTATACTTTTCTCATCATGCGTTCCTTTAAACCCTGCAGGGGCACCAGTGTCCTTAATTCTGTATTTATCATTCCCATGAGTTTTTGAAATGGTTTACTATGTGTGTACCTATCCCTTAAATTATACCGTTCAGTTTCACATGTTTTTAATTTTTATGTAAATGATATCATGCTAAGGTAATCCTATGCAACTTACTATTTACCTGATTCAAATTTACATTTATGTGTTTACCTATTGATTCATATAGCTAAATTTGGTTCAAATTTTAAAATTGCTGATTATACAATGTATTTCACCATTATCTGGTTGATTATATTTGAGCTATTTTATTGTTTTTCTCATTAAAAATAATTCACTATACATATTTCTGTGTGTGCTTACCATTGCACTGATTGATGATTTTTTCCTGATATATTAAAATGGCATATAAATTGAATAAGAATTGTGTTTTCATGAATTTAGAAACAAGATGAAGATGACTATTTCCTTACTTCTTATTCAAAAATTTTACTGGAGCTTCTAATTCCTGTAATAAGGAAAGAAAGAAAGATACTAAAGACAGGAAGAAGGTAGTAAAATGTCTTTTATAGAGTTTTGTGTACACGGTAAATTACAAAGATACTAAAAAAGAGCTACTAGAACTCAATATTGAATTTAGCAAGGTCAGAAGATGCAAGGTTATTATTTCAGAAATCAATCGTATTTCAATGTGCAACCATAGAACAATTGGATATTTTTAAAATTGTATTTTCAGTAATGCCCCAAACAAAAAATACCTACAAATAAATTTCACAAAAGCAAATATGATATCTTGTCTCTGAAACTTATCAACATTACTAAAATAAATTTATAGATGAATAAGTGGAAAAATAGATGAATTTAATGAAGTGCAAGCTTCACAATTGTGATGACAATTCTCCCAAACTGATCTATTATAAATTCAACACATATCAATAAAAATACCATAAAGATTGTTCAGTGTGTAAATTGACAATATGATTTTAAAATTTAGAAAGTATGTTGAATTATCAAAGCAGATTTAAAGATAACAATATTTTTAGACTAACAGTACCTGATCTTATTACTTTCTATACAGCTACCATAATCAAAATATTTGAACATTAGCAAAAGCATGGCAAAATAGAAAATTAGAACAGAGTAGAGATTTTTTGACAAAGATGCAAAGATGATTTAATGGAGGTCCATTCAAATAATGTTATTAGATCAACGGATGTATATACATATATATTATATATGTGTGTGTGTATATATATATAAAACATAAACACCAATTATTATACCATACAAAGCAAATTAACTTGTAACAGATAATTGACTAAAATATAAAACCTACAACCTAAAGCATAAAACTTCTAGAAAAAAAATCACAGAAGAAAGTCTTTATAACCTTGGGTTAGTCAAATATTTTGAAGAAGAAGAGAAAAAAAACTACAAAAAGAAACCCTTGAAAGCCATCAAAATTCAAACTTGTGCTCTTCAAAACACATAAGTAAGAAACCAAAACTTAGCAAACCATAGACAGGGAGAAAATATTAATAACATATATACTACAAATAAATTTTATGCAGAATACATAAATACTTTCCTAATTCAGTAAGAAGATATGCATTCCATTAAAGGCAGTCAAAAGACTTTATCAGGTAACCAAGGAGAACGCGAATAAATTGGTCACCATTATTAATCAACAAACAACTGCAAACTTAAACCACAGTAAGATACTGTTATATGTCTATTATAAATAATGATGGCTACAATGGAACATTCCACATTTTGGCAAGGCTCAAGGCAATAGGTTTTCTTGCTTTGTTTTGTTTGTTTTTTGAGACGGGGTCTCACTCTGTCGCCCAGACTGGAGTACAGTGGCAAGATCACAGCTCACTGCAACCTCCACCTCCTAGGTTCGAGGGATCCCCCTACCTCAGCCTCCCAGGTAGCTGGGACCACAGGCGTGCACCATCATGTGTGGCTTACTTTTTGTATTTCTGATAGAGGCAGGATTTCTCCATATTGTCCAAGCTGGTCTCAAACTCCTGATCTCAAGTAATCTGCCCACCTTGGCCTCCCAAAGTGCTAGGATTACAGGTGTGAACCACCATGCCCTGCCAAGTGGGCAATAGATTTCAGTTTAAACACATTCATACCATTTGACTGGAACAACTGACCCCGAGATATTTAGTAGCCAAGAGAAACAAAAACGTATGTCCATATGAAACAAAAACTATGCAGAAATGTTTATAGCAACTTTATTTTTAATAGTCTAGAAGTGTAAGCAAACCAAATGTCTGCAAACTATTATGTGTTCTTATTATGGACTGCTATTCAGCAATTTAAAAAAAAACTGTGGAGACACATGAATCACATAATGTAACTGATAATGGAAAGAAATTAAGCAAAAAAAGACTATATATCTAAAATTATATAAAGTGTGAACTAGTTTAGAATGACCTAAAGCAGATTAGTTATCAACCACATACAGAGGTGGAGGAAGGAATGAAATTAGAGGCACAAAGGAACGTTTTTGGGTGATGAAAATATTTGGCAACTCAATTGCGATGACAGTTTCTCAAGCATACACATATGCTAAAATGATCAAATTGTACCATTTACATATATGCTTATTTCAATTAGCCTTCAAAAGGTCATTAAAATATATAACAGTTTGATACTTACGGGAATGATGTAAGAGTATTTCCAGAGTTGCAAATAGTGAAAACAAAAACTCTATTTCTTTTTTCTTAAAAACAGATTCATAGTTTTCAACCATAATATGGATTATATTTCTTCCATAAAAATATAGTAAGGAATATAGGTGTAAAATATATTGCACCTATACCTTGTATTATATGGTTTTTTTTATATATCTTCCCTATCATATTATTCCTCTACACCTAGTAGATAGTAGATTAAATTTACTCAATGGTTATTTATTAACTGCCTACTCTATACAGAGAGTATTCTAAGCACTAGGATATTTTATAATAATATATTTTATTATTTGGTATACAAATTTTATATATAAAACACAAATTTTAATATATAAGTATCTTTCTATATTAACTATATGTAATTATTTAAAACTAAAATATGTGAAGTAGAATTATATGCATCAATTGTTGAATGAATAAGTCAGTGAATGAATAAATATAAATTTATCTTGCAAATCCAAGTCCACATTTGTCTCGTAAGTCCACTTTATTTTTATCTATGCTATAGAATTGCTTCCAACTTGAAGTAATAGAAAATATAGTTAACATCATTTAAATAAAGAGTGTTTACTTTTGTCATAAAATGTAAAAATTAGAGTGAGGCAATTGCTGTCCTTCCATCTGTTATCTGGGTTCCTTCTGTCGTTCACATTTACCAGCCTTAATGTATTTCATTTGTTTCCATTCTTGTTGCTTTATTGTCACAACAGAGCTGTTGTAGTGTCAGCATTTAGAATGGGCCTTACAATTATCAATATGTAATTTGCCTCCATCTTTGTTGAGACCAAAACCTCTAGATAAGTAGACACAGGAATCAGGTGGAGTTGAAAATGTCATCTTCGTTTTTAATAATCGTGATGAGGTAACATGTCTTGTGGTGTGGCTAAATGAATTATCTAAACTATGCTTGTTCCATTAGACACACAACCATATGCTATGACAAGCACAGCTAGTCTTTTTTTGAAAACCTCCCTTTCAAGGAAAGATTTTACTATGGTATATTTACCATCTGAATAAGGAGAGAAAACCTTTGTCCTGAGGACAAATGCTTCAAGGTCTAAGCTATACATGCTCATTTTCTTTTCTCAATCTCTGTTCTCCCTTGGGAAAAGAGTACAGGAAGCAGGGAGGGGATGGCAACTGCCTCTCCATTGACTATAAACCAAGATAATTTTCCATGAAGTGCTAAAATGTGGGGAGAATAGTTAACTACCTTTATTGTTTTGGGGGGGTGGATTTCTTCAGTCATTTTAGCTGTTTTGTCAAAATGAGTGAATATAATGTGAAAAAAAACTCAAGAAACTGACTGAAATTGAAACCACCTTTGCAAAAATTGTAACAGTGAGAGAATTATGGCAGTAGGGAAGATCTGATCTAGCCAATCATCATCTTGCCTTTAGCCTTCAAGCTTCCTTTAATTATTCCTGGGCTTGGGCCAAGCTAACTTTGATAGACATTAGTTTTTAGTTTAAATGATAATATCCCTTCTCCAACGGCCTTTGTAAAGAGATCAAGAGACAGCTAGGCTAGGAGGATAGAGGAGCCTGAATTCTGCCAAAGTGCAGACGTAAACAATTGCTGGCCATTATTCCAGAGATCACAAGATATGCAACTTCCCCAATTACTCCTGCAGATAACATCATTATTGTAGAACCTAAGATTGGCAGTTTGAGATGTCTTTCAGAGTTTTTGCATGTCTGACTACCCATGGCTCCACCTGGACCTGCGATGTCTTCTGTGGCCCCATCTAGAAGCAACTCAGCAAGCACAAGGACCATTTCCCACCTCCCTATATATTTTTATTTTTATGTATTTATTCATTCATTCATTTATTTATAGGAGGAGTGAAAGTTTATTAAAAAGGTTTAGAGCACGAACAAAAGGAAGGAAAGTACACTTGGAAGAGAGTCAAGCGGGCGACTTGTGAGATCAAGTGCACTGTTTGACCTTTGACTTGGGGATTTATGCGCTGGCATACTTCCGGGGTGTTGTGTCCCTTCTACCCTGATTCTTCTCTTGAGGTGGGCTGTCTGCATGCTCTGCGGCCTGTCAGCACTTGGGAGGGGCCAACACTTGGGAGGGGGCGCATGTACAGTGTTTGCAGGAGTTACATGAATACTCACTTGAGGCGTTCTTCCCTTACCAGCCAAGTGTTCTTAGTGGGACAGGGAGAAACGCGAGGACTGAGGGGTAGGGGCGGAAACCCAATAGATTTGCCCAGCATGTAACACCCATATTTCCAGTGTCGCGTTGGAGTAGCAGGAGCGGCTCTTTTGTTTGTGCCCAGCCCACCCCCAACCAGGCCCGGTCCTCAGCGCGCTGAGACACTAACAGGCTCATTTCCCACATCCCTATGACTGCACCTCCAACCAATCAGCAGCAAGTGCCAACTGCCTAGCCACTCCCACCACTTTCCCCTAAAACCCTGGCCTCCAAATTCTCAGAGATTGGTTTGAGTTATGACTCTCTATCACGTAGTGTTGCTGGCCTCATGTCTATTAATGTCTGTCTTTATTTTAATGCCATAGTCTGGTTTTATTTGTGCAGAGGGCAGGAAGAATCCATTGGAGGATTTAAAAACGAGACAAGAAATGGAAATCTACAATCAAAATAACAATGAATCTAAAATGAAATATAAAATTTTGTGGGCTTGAGAATATTGGACAGCCTCTCTGAAGATTATTTTTCTGGGAAAATAAAAAATACATGCTCTATAATAATCTTTTTATTGTTGGTAAGTTCAAAGGAGGTACCATGCATACAAATACATTCTGTCTCTCTTGCTCAGTCTCTCTCGCTCTCTCTCTCTATCTCTCTCTCTCTGGAGAGGGATACATACTTCATTCATGTGTGTGTGTATATATATATATATATATATAGAGAGAGAGAGAGAGAGAGAGAGACAGAGAGAGAGAATATAATCACAATTCAGAGGACATAGCATATTTTATATACATATATAGACATACACACACATATATATATATAAATGTATGTGACAGATTTAGAATTATGTGCTCTGAATTGTAGTTCCAAAAATGTGATTATGACAAAATTATCCTAACCAAGAAGAAAGAGCTCATGGGCTCAAAATTTTGTGACTGAGCAGTCCTGGTTTTCTTTGTGACAAAAGGCTAAGCCCCAAAACTAAACCAACTGCATTGAAAATATTGACTTTGAGCCAAAAGTATTAACAAACAGAAAAGTACAAATTATCTTAAGCATTATACACACACACACACACACACACACATACACACACACATATCAAGGCAAGTGAAGGATGCTTTATTTTAGATAAACTAAATATACCTTTGTGGGTAACTCACAGGGTAAACAATTTTATAACCATTTTGATCTATCATTTAAAAGACCATTTGCCTTGGAGAATACTACAGTCCTAAGAAAATTTTTAAAAAGATTACTTCTTATTAAAATTGTAATAACCTTCCAATAATCTAATCTAGTTTAGGATTTTTTTTTTTTAATTTCCCCTAAGAGAAAGGATTAACTTAATTTTTCTTTTATATGCAATCTATCCTCTTCTTTCCACTGTGCTTTGGCTGTTTTAGGATCTGCTATTTAATTTTTATTATATGCCTAAAAGACAGAAAACCATAAAAAAATTAAAGCTGATATACTGGTGTGTAATGATGGATATGAAGTTTTCCACGAATTTACATATAGTAAGTGAGGATGTGCCTGAAAACACGGGTAAATTAATCCATGTCCAGCAGGAAGCAGACTCCAGGATGAGGTTAGATATACAGGCAATTTATTAAGTGAAAAGTCCAGCCCATGAAGGAGCCTCAGGAGGAAGCCTGAGGAGGATAGCAGGCTCTTCAGGCAGTGATAAGTGTCTGTCTCTTAAGAAGAGGAAAGCAAAAAGGGAAGATCTTAGAATGTTGTAATGTTGTGCAGTTCTTTTTTTTTTTTTAGACGGAGTCTCACTCTGTCACCCAGGCTGGAGTACAATGGCATGATCTCAGCTCACTGCAACCTCCGCCTCGCAGGTTCAAGTGATTCTCCTGCCTCAGCCTCCCCAAGTAGCTGGGATTACAGGCTCCCACCACCTCGCCCAGCTAATTTTTTATTTTTGTATTTTTAGTAGAAACGGGGTTTCACCAGGTTGGCCAGGCTGGTCTTGAACTCCTGACCTCAGGTGATCCACCCACCTCAGCCTCCCAAAGTGCTGGGATTCCAGGCGTGAGCCACCACTCCCGGCCTGTTGTGCAGTTCTAAAAAAGTTTGGGTGGGGCTGACAGATTGTCCCTGTGCCGAAGTCGCAGGATAGAAAAGTCTGATGGTTTTCGTAGAGAGCCATCATTCGTATCCCTATTCAGTTTAGGCATTGGTTGGAAATAGCTGAGTGAAAATTGTAGCTTCAGTGTGAACTTGGTGAGCGATTTCAGAGTGCAGCAGCTGAAATGAATTTCATAGAAACTTCATCCTCTTCCCTTTGCTGAAGGAGATCTGAAGAGGGCATTTTTACAGCCAGCTCCTCCAAGGCTCCCATAGTTTCTCTCCCTGAGGAAACACTTAGGAGTGGTTAATGGGACAAACTTCAGACCCATTGCTGCACATGATATTGGTACCAAAACTGGTAATAATCAACTCCTTGTTTACACTATCTATGCTAAAATCCCCTTTCCTCCTTTGGCTCCATGGCTTACTTGGTGTTACAACACATATTTCCTGGGTGCTTTGAACTAAGAGAGAGGGTTATGATAACTAAGGGTTCAAATATGCTGTGGAATGGGAAGAATAAAATGCCAACATTTATTTCTCACACATAGGGAGGTTAGAAGCCTGACATCTGGGAGCCAGCATGGTTGGGCCCTGGGCGAGACCCCTTTCTCTGACTGTAAGCTGCCTTCTGTCTGTGTCCTACATGCCAGAGACGGAGATCATCTCTCTTGGGTCTCTACCTATAAAGGCACTACTCCCATTTATGAGGAATCTAGTCTCATGACCTAATAACCCCTCAGTTGGCCCCACCTCTGAATATCATCACATTGGGAACTGGGAAGAGACACACAACACATGACTTTTGGAGAGACACAAACATATATTCCATAGCACCTTCCTAGGCCAGGTTTGCTGCATGGCTTTATTTACAGTTACGATGTGGCAAGAAAGTATGCAGGCACCTCAAAGGCTTCACCTGTGTTGCACATACATTCCTCGATGCCTCCATTGTATAAAACCAGCCCAACATTCTCTTGCTGCTCAGTGTTGCTAAGTACCATGAATAGTATGGTGACGACGCTTCTCACCTGCTGGTCCCTAGGTACAAGGAATCCGAAGTGTCATGGCAGCAACTACAACTTGTAATACAACGGAAAATCTATCCTGTCCCCTGAGAAGCATGCACCACTTTTGGGAACTGGAACTTCTAGCCCTGCAGACTCAAGTCATGAAGCTGGAAAGTACAATTTCCAAGCATGTCTTTGGGTGTGAAGGTGAATAAGATCACACTTGCTTTCACTCATTGATTCTAATGTATTCTGTCTTTTGAGGACACAGAATTATACAGAGGCCTATGATTTAGTATATATAGTACATTCTGAGGGATGTGATGCCACCCTTTTCCAGTGTTGCCTCCAAGATCCACTCTAACTGTGCCTTTAGGAAGCTGTTTCAACATTCAGTAAGGATGCTGCTGTGATTTTCCCACTGGATCTTGCCACAGATTCTATGCAGCGTCTATTTTTATCTCAGATACTTACAAAAGTCAAAGGATCTGCCAGTTCATATGGCCCAAGTACCAGAGTCTAGACCTGCTGGAGAGCCCTGTTCTCCAGATCCACTCAAAGTTAGCAAGTTTCCGTGTCACTTGGTATATAGAATGAAAAGGAACTGGCTCCCAGAAGTTCAATATGATTCCTCCAAAACTCAGAAAAGGGAACGATGCTTGCTTATTTGTTTTGGGGCATGCAATGTGTTCTCCTCATTTGTTTATTTATTTATTTATTTATTTTACTTTGGAGGGAATATTCCCAAGCACAGGACACTTAAAAATATCATCAATTTCTGAGTAAACAGTTTTCTGAATCTTCCTAGCGTAATCGCCTACCCTCTGGAATGCATATCTTACCAAAGTTACCTGAATGTTTGCCACCTATTTCTTGTCCTTCCCAATACAAATAAATTCACTGATGAAACAGATCAGTGTAATGGCATCTGGGGTGTCCTAGTAATCCAGATGTCCTCAGACTATTTCATAAAACGGGAGCAAAGTGAACATAGTTCTGAGTTAAAACTAGATAAAGACTATTGTCTGCCCCACATGAACGAAATCCCTATGGTCCTTTCTGATCCTCTTTTGTAATTGAAGTTGAAAACATGTTTAACAAATTTATGGGCACCTATTATGCACCTGTTACCTCCTGATTAATCTGCTCTAGCACCATTTCCACATTTACCAGCATCTGTGATTGGCACCATTACTTAGCTGAGCCTGCAGTTATCAACAGGCATTCTCTGAAGTCCAGCCAGTATCAGCAGAGGCCACCCAGGCAAATTAAATGGAGGTATGTCGGGGACCAGCACTTCTGTATCCCTTAATTCATCAATGGCAGAACTGATTTTGCTGTTCCCACTCTCTTGAATGCAAATATGGTTTTAGATTTACTATTGTAGTTGGGGAGGAGGGATAATTTCTAAAACTTTTGCTTTTAACTACCTCAGTGTGATAGCTCTTACACACATGCCTGGGACATAATTACTCTTCAATCAAAGGATTCTAGAACAGAAAATGTGCTTTGTTCTGGAAACTTAGCCAGAGATTTTGATTTATCTTAATTGTAGTGGCCTCTCTATATCTTGCGTTTGTGTGTGTATGTATGTATGTGATAATAAAGGTTAAGCAGCAATTTTATTGACGGTGCATCTAGTTTGAGCGTAGTAATGCCATCTTCTCAGGCCCCTGTGGATCGAACTCTGTTAGCTGCTCTTTTGTAACGGAAATTAAACAAATTAACAAAGTAAATTTAACAAATCCATGGGCACCTACTTATCTTGCTGAATTTCAAGAAAATTGTGGCTTTTTGGCTTGTGGAGGATAAAGGCTGCCTCCTGGTCTCTATTGCTTTGACAGTCCACTATTTCCATGGGTATTAAGAATTCTAGCTCTGTGACTCTCCTCTCCTACAATTAGCCATGGCCTGAAGAGAAGAGTCATCATTGAACTTCTGGTGCCTCACTCAGCATGTTTCTAATGACCTTGGTGAATGATGTACCTTCTGGACTTACTGGTCACCAGTTACATTGATTATGCCATTCTAGCATGCCCCTTCCTTCAGTCTCTTTGCTTCATCCTCTAACACCTGTGAGGGCAACACAAATATTTCCACTTTACTGAGCACCAGACATCATTTTTTGTCTGGATTGCTAGGATCTAATCCAGCAGCAAATTTACCTCATTCTTTTTGTCCCTTACCAGGGAGTTAAATCCCATGTCCTGAAAAAATGTTCCCCAAGTTAATTAATTCTTGCTTATTTATAGTTACATTCTATCCCTCTTAATCAAATACTCTAAAAATATAATCCCTGGAATATTTCTGTAGCTCCTACTGGATCTGTCTAATTAATTATTAAACTGGTTTAGTGTTTATTTTTTTCCCTTCTATCAACCCTAGCTCATTTTCAGAAGGGTGGTGATGTAACTTATCTCTAGTTATTGATCCGGCATCCAAGGCAGGAGATGGAGGTAGCTCCCATGTGCAGTATTATTGCCTTATATGGAAGGTCCTCTGTAGCTGTTAGATCCTCAGGGTACTGCTCAGCTGTGTCCCAGGGTAAAGTCCTCCTTGTAAATAAAGCTTATTGTAAATAAATAGAATCATACTTTGCAACATGTTTGTATGAACAAAATATTAGTTCATTTTTCAGTATGCATTTTTGGTTACTCTTTTATTCCAGTGATTTGTGTTACTATTCTCATCATACAAATTTAGCAAAAATAAGTTTAGCCACCATGAAAATCAACACTTGGCTCCAGATTATGTAATTTGGGGTTACTAATATATCCGTGGCTACGGATTATGTAATTTGGGATTACCAATATATGAAGTGATCCCAAAAGTCAGACCTTTTATTTTTATCTGAGTTCTCCTCCAACACTAGTTTTTTGTTGTTGTTTTCTAAACAAATTTTGACAGGAGAAAGAAACTGGAAAATGTATATAGGTTTAATTTTGGAAAAAATGTGCTCATCTAAAATATTTTTTATTGGATGCAGTGTCTGCCATATGTAATCATGATCCATTGTGCAAATATAAAGGTTAGAGGCACCAGTTTTGCTTTAAGATGACCCAGATAATTAACAATAACACACCAACTATATTCCATTGAAAGACAAAGCCAACTTCAAATTTTGTGCTTTTGCCATCATGTTGTTTTTATCATTGGATGATAGTGGTATGTAATGCACGTTATTGAGACTGCCAGGTAGGAGGAGGTTCCTGGAGAAACTCCAACCAGCCTGCCCATTTGGGTGGAGCCTCAGGAAGTTCATGCCATTTGCAGCAGGGAGGAGCCTGGCCCCTCCTCTTCCTGTGTAGACCTAGGATTCCAACAGCATGCAGGAAGTGCTCTAGCAGAGACTCTGGCCTTGTAAGAGTCCCTGTTTCCTCCCTTTCTTCCTTTTTACCCAACAAAATCCTGTCTTAATCACCATTTAATTGTCTGTGAGCCTGAATTTTCATGGACATGGGACAAAGAACCTCATTTTTAGTTGAAATAAGGAAAAGTCCTGCAACGTTATTTCCAAACCACTGAAATAATTCTCAAAGACTTATGTGGCAGAATGGATTATATGAGGTTGGTATAAAAGTAATCACAGTTTTTACCATTACTTTCAATGCCAATAATAAAGGTAACATTAATAATAATAAAGATAATAACAGTTGTCAGAGTCATGAAATTTTTAGAAGATTTATGGTATCATTTGGAAAACAAATTTAGGGTTCATATATGGTTGACAAAACCTTTAGCTAATACTAAACCAAAACTTCCAACATAAGTTACATTGTAAGCATAAACAATGAAAAAGCTAATTCATATTAACTCATGATAGTGTTAACATTTTTTTCTGAAGTGCATTTTTAAAATTTTCTTTAATTGCAAACTCAAACTGTTTGTTTTGCTGTGATTTTAATAAAAATATTATTTATATAGTAGAAATATACTTTTTAAAAATTAAAAGTTCTTGGGGGAAATGACCCAGGAACAATTATCTAGAACAAATATGGTTAGCATGAAAGCATTTAAAATTATATCAGGATGCCTATTTTGTTTGTTAATAATTTCATATGTGTCTTAATAGAAATTAGACAAAATATAATTACCACATCAAACTATCATAGATATTACTTATATTTTTAAGTAAAAAAAATGCTTAAACATTTGAGAATCCATAAAAACATAATTATACAACCATGAGTTAGCAAAAATTTACCAATCATAAAAAAAGTGTACAATGGTACAGTTATAAAACATATGAAATACTTTTTAAAAATATGTACTAATGTAAAAACTATGATTAACCTATGATTCAGAAGTTCTCTTTCAGGTTACATATCTTCCTCTAGAAAAAATTATTGCTTACAAAAATGTTATCAGCAGTCTTATTCATGATAGTCAAAAACTCAAAACAACTCAAATGTTATATGCACACAATGGGATGCAACACAACAATGAAAAATAAGCTACTACTACTAATAAGAACATGGATGACTTTCACAGATGTATTGTTGAACAAAAGAAGGCAGACACAAAATAGCACATACTGAATAATTCCATTTACATAAAGTTCAAAAGCAGAAAAGGCAAAGCTATGTCAGAAGTCTGAGAGTGTTAAAGGGTATGAACTCAGTGGGGAAACAAGCAAGCCTACTGGGGCTTTGATCTGAGTGGTAGTTGCACAGGTCTGTGCATACTTAAAAATGCATTGATCTGTACAGTTAAGATTTGGGTACTTCTACTACATAAAAGTTACTTCAATAAAAGAAAATAAACATAAACTTATGGTAATAATAGTGATAATGATAACATTACAGTTGGTCAGTTTGGGAAAAATGCAAAATTTCAACTTAATTTCTCATTTTATGAATAGTAAAACTAAGACTCTAAGAAGTTTATTGATTTGCCTAAATGGATACCATAAGCTAGGGAAAAAATTCAGACTAAAAAAGTCTCTTTACTCTCTCTCTTCCCCTGATATGGTTGCCATGTTAGGAGTTTTCTCTGTCATTTTGCACCATCTACCTAGGCATAGAGGAAACAGCAATATAGGGAGTCACATAAGAGCCTGGTTTTTGGTATTGGTTGCAGAGAGAAGGATGGCAAATGTTAAATTTTGTGTCTTACATCACTGAACAAGAACAACAAAGCACAATAGGTCTGCATTTAAATTGCTGAGGTTGTCTATCTGAAAAGGTGATGAATTGCAAATATGTTAAAGAAAAGAAGTATTTCAGAGTGGATAAAACTGTGGAAGCCCTGAAATATGTCCTCTGAAATTAATTAATTGCTTTTCTGTTGCAATGTTATCCTTAGCTGAATGGGCTTCTGTTTTAACCCCACTTTCCTTGGATTTGCATCAGTGTTGTTTTAACTGTTCTACTCTAAAAATCCAGATTTGCCATTTTATAAGAGCAAGCTCCTATTTAAACATAATTAGTGAATGTGCTAGAAACAGCCTGAAGCAGTAAAAGTCCAGCATGTCATAAATGTCCAGCATCAAAGAAATTCTACAGGGCAGTTACTCTGATGTGAGAGCTAATAGGAAGGAAATTGGCTAACAGAAGTAATTTTGGTGACCTCGAAAGACAAGGGAAGAATGTAGAAAAATATTTAGCATATTGCATTTACTTTATTTTCACATGTAACAGAAGGACTGTGAACCCTTAGAAGCACTAAGATTACTTTGTAGTTAATATACCACTTCAATAATATATTTCTCTTTTGAAATCATATTTTGTCACTACTGTACAACCTGCTTCCCTAAGATAATCAATTAAGTTGGCAATGACAACAAATATTAAACTTGGAGGTTTTTTTCATACTGACTTTTTTCTAAAGTCTGAGAAATCTTAAATGATTTTCATTTAATTTTAGATGTAACAAAATCATACAGGTGTGAATTAGTAACATGATTCATTAAAAGATCCTTTTTGTTTCTTCACATTGGAATGAAAAGTTTTTCACAATTTGACTTGCAAAACAAAGGGCAACACAGATTGTATGATTTGGGAGAGATGGTGTGGACACCCAAAAAGCCTTTCTGAGCAGAAGGGATAGCTTGCATTGTATTACCTTTTTCCAAGGCTAAGTATCCCATTGGAAATACTCCCTCTTGGACTAATTAATCCCTTTCTTAGAGTTGTTCAAATCTACACCAATGCACTTGTCACTTTCCAGTTGCCATGTATAGGAAAAAGAAAGACAGAATTCTGAATTATGTAGGTCTCTACTACAGGGACTTTTTAACATGTTAAACTTCATTATGATATCAAGGCAGGCATCTTGTCAAACACTGGATCTATCATATATATCTATATTATTAAAACTTTGATTAATAGGAACATAGATCTAAAAGCCTCAATTAACTAACTTTTTCCCGTGTTCCACATTTAGGAGATAAAGAGAATTTCTTAAAAAAAAAAAAAAAAACACACCAAAAAGATAATTTCAGGAATTTATTACAGAATTTTAACTTTCAGTCTCTTTTTCAAACAATTTAGCTCTTCTATTTATGAGATTTTTTACATATTTGGTACTGTAGAAGATAAAGGGAATTCAAAATCCCTGCCTTCAAAGTGTTCAGGTCCAATGGGAGAAACAGATGTGTATGTTACAGAATTAATGTCAAGAAAGATTAATCCATTCTACCTGGAAAAGAGGCAGAAAGTATTAAGAAAGGCTGAAGGAGACAGCCACTTTTCCTAATATGCCTGATCTCTTCTATAATTACATTATTTTAAAGTGATGCTGAAACTCTCAATGATGATAAATCACCAAAAAATAAATAATGCTCACTTTGCACTAAGGAAGAAAAGTGTAATCAAATATAATTATGCACAGTTAATAAATATCATAGATATGGGGATTAGCACTCATAAAACAAAGAAAGGTGATAAACCACAACCTTTAGTTTTATATACCTACTAAAGATTTTCTTTCATATAGTCAATACATTGCTTTTTATTTATTCCATCCTCACATTATACAAACATGACTTGTGGGACATAATAATAAATCAACTAATCATCAAATAATAATTTATTTTTTACTACCTTTTAAAATGTGTTCTCTGGGGCAGATCTTCCCATGTTACTGAATGAAATTAAAGGTTAATCTGGTGTGGGTTTTTTTATTGTCATGTTGTTGTTTTACTTTTGGGTAACTGAAAATTCCTTGGGTAGTAAGTAATATGTAGCACAATATGGATTCATAATAAAATTAAAAACTGTATTGCAAGTTCTACTGTGAAAGGGATAGGATAATGTCTTTTCTATCCCCAATTTTATTTCTTCCTTTCCTTCTTTATTTTGATATCTGCCACTTCTAACTCAAAAGAATAGGGATGGGGTTGAAGATGAGGAAAATAGAAAAGAAAAAGAGTTAAGAGAGTAGAAAAATAATGGCTTACTAGTACTGAAAAATTATTTTCTCTGGTTTAGGAAATTTTTATTGCTGATACTTCCTTTTGTAAGAGTTAAAGAAAGAAGAAAGAAACATGAAAAGCAGCTCAACAGTCAAAGACAGATTTATTTTGGAGAATAAACCTGAGAGGGGCTTCTGGCCAATTTCGGTCAGGAGCCTTCCCTCTTACAGATTAAGGGTATTTAATGGTTTAAGGAGCGAGAGCTTATCACATGCTCAGAATGTTTCTGTGTGTAGGAGAGTTTGATTGCACAGTTGGAATGTCTCTGGTCAGAGGGGAGGTTATCTCAGGGCTGGCATGTTTCTGGTGGGAGAGGAGGTTATCTCAGAGTTGGCATGTTTCTAGTAAGGGGTGGTTTATCTCAGGGTTGGAATGCTTCTGGTCAGAGATGTCACTTCTGGCTTATGGTCATGCTGACATTAGCCATTAGGCTTAAGTATTGGGGCTGGATTTAGGAAGTTTTTAATCAAGGGGAACTTAAAATGGCATTATTTGTCCAAGATGGTGAAGCTCCTGCTCTGTCACCTTTCATGGGGGCTATTTTGATTTCCTTAGAAATCCACTGATATGCTGGATCACAGGATATTTTCTCCCTCCATTCCCTTACAGGAATTGAGGACCTCTCTATCCTGGATGATCCTTTATGTGGTCACTAGCCCTGAAACACCCAGAGGTCCCTCTTACTTATTTATGCTTCACTATGGAAGATAAACATAACTAACAACCAAACAGTCATGATCCTTATTTATAGTGTAGAGTCATTTCCTCAAAGTGGCACCTTAGTAAACAGCTGTATCGTGAAGAATTTTCCTTAGACCTATGCAAGGATATGGACTGTGAAAAGATCCAATGTACATCCTTGCAGATCAAACTGGGTTAGAAGGTCTAACTTCTCAGTATCAGGAAGAGTAGGGAAGAATTTCAATCACCAAGAGTAGTCATACTATAGAAGGACCTTAAGCCCCTAAATGACTACAAGGAAGAAAGCCCTCTTCCTACTTGCTTGGACTTTATATGAGAAAGAAATAAAATTTTATCTTATTAAGCCTCTGAACATGTGGGGATTATGTCTTTACAGCAAGGACCAAGTGTTACTTTAACGAAAACATTCCTCTGTGAAGCTCTCAAGTACAGCCTCTGAATATCCTTATACCTTGTATATGTTGATCACAAAGTTTGAGAACACAGGCTGCCCATGTCAGTCACTTCTCCTTTGCTCTGCTTTCAAAGCAGCTACCAGCTGTGTTTTGCTTTTCCTATTTTCCAATGTGTGAGTATGAGATCTCACCTATTGTCACTGTGATCCCCAAACATAGTGACATAAATAACATTTTTCCAGGTGGTCTCCCAAAATCTCTTTCATCTGAACCTCTAGTCCCTGTGAGACGGTCCTAAGAGTCACAAAATCTCTTTTGCAAGTCTTTGGCAGAAGTCTTAAAACTTACTTCAAAATTGCAGTGCTAGTTTCCTATGGGCTTTAAGCAAAACTCATTGCAACTTTTTATATCTATAGAGTACTTTGAAATAGTCCAAGCATTTTCACAATTACGTTTTCTATCTGATATTACAATATCAGGCACACCTCAAGCCAAAAAAAAAAAAAGAGCAGCTACTGAAAACAAATTGGGAAAACCATTTACCCAAAGTTTTTTGAGCCTCTTCCAGTCATACTTTCTCAGAATTATTATGAAATGAGGATGGAGAGTTTACATTGCTTAAAAAGAAGAGGTCACAAATCTTTGGTTCAATGAAACTGTATTTTCTTATCTTGGAAAATAGTGAGTGTTACAATTAGAATAATTGTGAGAAATAAAAAAGAAAAAAAACTAGAAGGAGAAGATTTTAATATCACATAATGAAGTAACATTTAAAAGGTACTTATTATATTTTATAGTATGCTATCGCTATACTCTTCTTTAATTTATACTGTATAATTTCTTTTTCTTTGGTGTACGAGGTAAAGGGAACTCTTCTCAATAATTTGTGTCCTGTAATTGATTTAAGTAGTGCAGGATGAAGAGAGGTCAACTTTAGGAGAAAAAAAAAAAAACAATGAGACAGAGTGTGGGGAATCCTAGCAGGAGAAGATATAGGTCTTCTTAATTGTGTTGAAGTTTCATCCTTGAGGCATCATCAACTAACCTGGCAAGTCAAAACCCACAGCATTAAGTTCAAGGACACACAAGCAATGAATTACAGAATGCCAGGCTCCTGGTAATCCAGGAAATGGTCTCTTCTAACCCCTCTGCATCCTCTCATTTAGTTTGGTTTCTAAATGAGGACACAAACACCTGTTCCAGCAGCAGGTGGTATTTGTTTATTATAGCTTTACCTGCTGGGTTTTAATAAGTCTGCAGCTGTAGGAACCCGCTTAAGTAACAGTTTATAGCACCAGATTTTTACAGAGTGGTATTTTCCATGAAGAAGCAAAGTTTTATATAACATTTTCATCATGCACAAAACATCATATAAGCAGCTTTTATTTCTCCATCTCTCTTTCCCTAACATTTAGGACTACTAATTAGTGAATCATTTCACATGCAGAGTTGGAAAGCTAAGCACTTATTCTTCTGCCTTGAGGGAGACTCCGTGTTCTGTGCTCTCATTACAAAATCTTCATTTCTTAGAGAAAGAGCAACGAACCTCTCTCTGCTTGTGCTACTTCTCTTCTGAATGCCTCAGAAGGATTGTTAAGGCGACTTCCATCTTAGAAGGGAAGACAAAAATAAGATCGAAACAATCAATAGGATAAAAGAGAGCTCTCCATGTAGATGAGAATGAATCTCTGTACTCAAACTACATAACAACGCTTTAATAAACTCTCAGTGAGAATTTGAGAATGACCTAAATACCATGAGGTAAGACAAAAATGTTGAAAGAAGTGAATTATCTTCTTGATAATACTGAGAATTTCTTTAAATGTAGTTCTTCCTTTAGTTCTTAAAGAAAACACATGTGCTTTTTTTACTGGTTTTAGAGGATCATTCAATTAAATATGTGTAACATTTATAAAATTGATGAATAAAACAATAAAATATATTAGTCCTTCTGAACTACTTCAGGACAGTAACCCTTTTACTCATTTTAATCTCCAGTGCTTAGCTGAGATGTTACCCAAAATAGAACTCTAAAATATTTGAGAAATGAGTGGATGAGTGAGCGATGCTCTTCTCAAATATCCACAGGACTCTATCTCTCTTGCTTGAGTTAAGTCTTTGCTCAGATGTCATTTGTCTATAGAGACATTTCTCACCTGCAGTAATTATTATCCAAGTCATTATTTTACTTTATTTTTCTTTTTACTCTTTATCCCAAACAGACACTTTATGTATTTGCTCATTTGTTTATTGCTTATTGTTTATCTCCACTTATTTATCAAAGACTTTGTCAGGGCAGAGATTTAATAATTGTTTTCACTAGTTAACCACTAGGTCTAGAGGACTTCATGTGTCAAGGACATTGTATGTGATCAATAATTACATGTTGAATATAAAAATGAATGAATAAGTTAATGATTCAGTGAGTGAATAAGTAAGTGAATGAGTGAGTGAACAGTCTTAATTCTGAAAATGTTATCAAAAGCTCTTCTGTTGTTGGGGCTCAGAAGCTAATACTCCAAAATATGGTGTTTTGGCATGCTGACAGCTCTGAATTAAAAAAAAAAAAAATTAAAAGCTTCAGAACCAAGGTCTCTCTCTAACCTTTCCCCACCCTCTGTCTCTCTGATCATCTTACTTTTCTGAAACATGGGAAGGAACTCTTTCTGAAATGCATTTATCTGACTAGGGAAGTTCTTTATAAGACAAATGAAATTGTCTTAAGACCCATTTCTAGGAATCTCATCACATAGCTAGGAAAGATTAGCCACCAGAAAAAAAGAAAAGCCTGGGAACCATCATCCTGCCCAGGCGTACTTTTCACCTATTCTTCTGAGGACAGCTCTGAGAGAGACTTACCTGGGAGACTTTATCTGCATAAGTCAACTTTTTTATGCAATGAAGTTCTACCTTCACTTTCCTGCCACCTCCCCGAGAGCATAGAAGAATATTATCCCAAGCCATTGTTCTTTGGGCTCATTAATTTTCCCTGAAAATAATTTACTTCTATGGCCCTTGCCTTTCTTTCCCCTTGAAGCAGGGTATGTAAGCACTGGGGCTTCATTGTATAATTGAGTGATCATTCTCCTGCAATTCCTCCATGCTTATGCATAAAAATTTATTTAGCATGCATAAGCATGAGGGAATAACAAAAGAGAAACAGAAGCAAAATTTTCAGAAAGCGAATCACCATACTTTTTGGCATTGCTTGTAAACAACAGAGAAGAGATAACTGTAGGTTTAACTCTGTAGAGTTAGAAGAGTTTTACTGAACCAAGCTTCCACCTAGAGATTCAGAAAACTAATTTTGCATTAAAATGCATAAAAAGATAATTTTGCAACATAAAATAGTCAAGATCACATTCATTAGAAAAATTGTATATGAAAAATGAGAGTATGGATTGAAACGTCTTTACATACAATGAAACCATACCCAAAGACATGTCCACAAAACAGAAAAAAAAGTGTAACATAATATTTCAAAATCATTAAAAGATATTGAAAATGTTATATAAACAAGGGCTAGGCGCAGTGGTTTACTCCTGTCATCATTTGGGAGACTGGGGCAGGTGATCCTTGAGGTCAGGAGTTTGAGACCAACCTAGCAAACATGGTGAAACCCCATCTGTACTGAAAATACAGAAAATTAGCTAGGCATAGTGGCACATGCATGTAATCCCAGTTACTCGGGAGGCTGAGACAGGAGCATTGCTTGAGCCTGGGAGGTGGAGGTTTCTGTGAGCCAATACCATGCCATTGCACTCCAGCCTGGGCAACAGAATGAGACTTCATCTCAGAAGAAAGAGAAAAGATATAAACAAGAAAAAATAAAAGTATTCAATTATAAAATAAATTATGAAAACAAGGAAAAAATAATTTATTATGCAGTATAACCTAAAAGAAACACATTTTTTAAAAAAATGAAATAATGCCTTGAAAGAAATAGCAAATAAGAGAAAAATAAACTTAAACTCAAAACAAAGAGAGAGAGAGAGTAAAACAAAACTAACCTAGAATGCAATGTAACTGTTAAGTAAATTTTAAAAAATAGTTGAAATTATATACTGAATTGGCATTGTGCATGCCTGTAAATACCTACTCAGCAAAACTAGTCAAGATATATTTTTAAAAAATTATTGATATTTTTAGAAAAAAAAGTGTTGCATCTAAACAGAAAGAGCAAGAACTTGCAATAAAAGAAAATTAGATAATCCTAAGACTTGTTAAGGGCGGTATTTGCCACAAAGAAAATGGCAGATTATATTTAAGTTGTTCAAAGGTAGAAAATGTCCATGGAGTTTATGTTGAGCAAAAGTATTATTCAAGGATAAAGTGTGCATATAAGCAGTTATCAATATATAAGCACTTGAACAATATTATTTCCATGTGCCATTCCTGAGAAATACACTAGAGAAAGACCTTCAGATCGATAAATGAGTAGAGATTAAGGGAATAACAAAATGAATATTAAGATTATGTAGTAAATTCTAGAACTAAAGACCAAATAAAAATTAAAATATAATAAATAACATCAATATCCTGTCATTATGTGTGTCAGACCTTAAAAAGTGGAGGTGAAGATTGTGAACAACAACTGAAAAAAATTTACTATTTGTAGCAATTATATGGTTTATTTTAAGAATGTTAGTACTGTGAATATTTATAATGTTATTCTGGACCATTGTTTGTAATTCGCAATTGAAAATATGTAATCATGTGGTGTGTTAGTTCTCTCATCCTCTGTGTCCTGTAAAACCAGGATTCACTCTGTGTAAGAAAGAAAAAGTAGAGAAAAGGTAAGAGAATGTTCTGAGTACAACCTTATAGCCCTGCATTTGAATGAAAAGTATTAAAGTTGAGTCACTTTTTGTTATTAGAATTGAGTCACTCTATTTTTTAAAAAAGCATGTATTAAATTCCTAAAGGACTCAGCAATCAATTAAAACACATGAAATGAAACACATAAAATATATTTAAATTTATGAGTTTAATGCATTTTTATATGTACACATACAAACAATAATATTTATTACCTTTGGGAGATAATAAGAAGTACTTCTTAATCTTAAAAACTGGTAAATTAAGAGAAATAGCCAGGCATTTATTTCATATTTTCTATATTAATTTTATAGCTAATTGAATTTTTGCAAGTGAATATGCAATGAAGGAAAGTTTCTTTTCATAGAAGTATTATAGCAAAAAAAAATAAAAGAAATTAATAGAATTTGACTAGCAATAATTTCCCACTTTGAATTTATTATTTTGTCTCAGCATTGAGCAATAACAAGTAACATAATCATGAAAAGAGAAGTCCTAGACATTATGTGCCTCCTGATAAAAGCAAATCAGCAAAACAAAAGTCTAGTTCTCTCAAGTTAATTGAAAATTACACATGAGATTGGACAATTCTTATTTTTCTCAGGAAAATAATGTCACCATCCACCTATTTGTTCAAATAAAATGTCTAGGATTATCCTACATTTCCTTCTTTCCTTTTCTTACTTGTCTTACATCTGCTCCATTAGCCAGTTCCATGAGGGCAAAGACATGTCTGTCTTGTCACTGATACATCCCTACGGGGTGCATTGACTGTCACAGACCAGGTTTTGGGGAAAAAAATGTAAATATAAATAAATAAAAAATTATATACATATACATATATATATATGAATGCGTAAATAGGTAAAATTAATAATTGTTTTCACTAGTTAACCACTAGGTCTAGAGAACTTCATGTGTCAAGGATATTGTATGTGATCAATAATTACATGTTGAATATAAAAAGGAATGAATAAGTTAATGATTCAGTTAATAGTCAGTCAAGTAATAAATTTCTTCCTAAAGTAATTATTTCCAGAGTAGCATTATAGATTTGTAGTTAACAGCCTAGGTTCCATTGAGTTCATATCTACCCTTTACTACTTATAAATTCATTGCTGAAGTTCTTTGTGTATGATTCTTCTCATTTACAAAATGGCTATACTAAGGCCACTTACCTCATGTGTAGTTTGAAAACTTAAATGAGTTAATATATGTAAAGTACTTAGAATGGTGTTTTGGCACATAGTGCAAACCAAATTCAACTTAAAAACACACTACCTGTACTCACATTACAGACAAAATTCCACTTATTTACATGATTTTAGTTAAGTATTTTTGAATTCATAATCCTGTTATGAATGTGCTGATTTTTATTGAAGTTTCCCTTCTTTCTGCTTCCTTTAGTACAGTTTCACATTATTTAAGGATGTTTTCTTTTTTTCTGAGCAAAACCAAGATCAATGGTGCAATATGCTGAATACATTCTGACTTCAACATCTTCCTCCTGATATTGAGAGTGCACAGTGATTCTGATTCCTTTATCCATGAAAGAGAGGGGAAGTGTCTCATGTCTGGATCAGGGAGATGACAATAGTACAAATAGGAAAAAATGAGAGTTTAATGAAATAAGAAATATCATGTGGTTGAGAATCCACATGGTTACAGAGAGAAAGAAGAACCATGTGAAAGGAGGGGGGAAGGGGAGAGAAACAGAGGGAGGGGGAGAGAGAGACTGAGAGAGAAAGAGAGAGAGAGAGAGAGATTTTAAAAACCAGGACTCTAGGAATAATAATGCTATTCACTGACATAGGTAAACAGATGAAATAGGAAAAAAAAAATCCTTAGGACTTAACTGGAGATTTTCTGGAATCCTTTGTCATATTGCTGTCTGAATTTATGATTATCAACCATACTCTTGGGGATGATATAAATAAAGAGTAGTAGAATTCCTGAGTGCAGGTAAGTAACATTTGAGATACATGAAAGACAAAGAAAAAAAGGGGGAAGGCTTCAGAGAAATAGCTTCAGAGAGTGGAAGACAGGTTGGAATAACAGGAAAAGAGCCACAAGAAAACATCTTCAAGGGAATAAGGAGTATTATTCCTTATTATTTATTTGACAAAAGGAAGGAAGGATACAGAAAGTCAGCTGCCATTGGGAAGCAGTGCTAGTAGAAGTGGGTACAAGGAGGGAACACAATAGGTCATTTGTAAGATTTGGTGACAAACCAGCAAGTCCTATTGGAAGAGCTGTGGCCATAGAAAAGACCTTGTAAGAACATGAGAGGTAGAAAGAGAAAAAAAGTGGGAGTAACTCGTGGGTACAGCTCTTTCCCAAATTGTAACAGCAAATTTTTAAGCTTGATGGGAATACAGTTCTTCTGCAGACAGGACTTATTTGGGCTCGGATTGAGGAGACAGGGAGATATTAAAAATTCAAAAGTGAAAGATAGTATTTGAATACAGATCCTAGGATTTGAATAGAGGCTAGTCAGATTGAAGAAGCATTGTGGTATCTTAAAAAGGTCACTGGAGTAGGACCCCAGAGACTACATTCTCCTCTCAGCTCTGGTGCTAATCAGCAGTGTGGACACAGTTCACTTCATCCCTCTAAGCCTCAGTTTCTTTCTTCTAAAATGAATGTCTTGAAATAAATGATGGCTAATTAAGGTTTCTTTCAGTGATAGATGTGAGACATTGGTTGCGTGTTTGAAACAGTGGTTACAGAAGAAAGGAGGTGATTATAAACAAAAGTCGAAGAGAAGATAATGTGAGCGTTTAAAAATGCTTGGCTTAGTCAATTTACCGAGCTTTTGTATTTTGTAAGAGTAAAGCCATGATTGTATTTTGGAGTTCAGCAAAGCAAACCAAAACACATATATTCCATTTTTACCTAAATTACTGAGTGGAAACAAATCTTGAAAGATGGGTATTTAAGTTAATTATTAGTTCATAGCAAGTTGACTATATTAGTGCTAGGCATATATACATATCAGAATTTGTTAAACAACTTTGGAAATTCTCAAGAATTATACTAACCTCCCTCTTTTTCAAATGAGGGCCTGAAACTTTATTTATTTATTTATTTATTTGTGTAAAGGGCTAAAGATTCTAGGCTTGGAGTCTTTACAGTCTGTTGCAAAGCAACAGAACATATACAAATAAGAAAGCATGGATTCCAATTAACTTTTACTTACAAAAACAGTCATAGGCTGGATTTTCTAACCAAGAATTCCCCTAATTGTACTACCAGGATGTTGGTGTTGAGTCTTTGAAAGGGAAAATTGTTTTAACTTCCAATTAGGAATGCTTGAAGTGATTAATGCTAATTAGTCTAGGATCTTGCACAATAGGTATTATTTTATAGGTAATATAGAAACTGAGTCTGGAACAAGACTGGCATCCAAGTCAGTCTCTAGTTGCTATTGACAGATTAAATTGGAGTTCCGTATTTCTGTGTGAGATAATAATTTAGATTATTGGATTTATTTTAACAGTCTGTTGGTTTGGGCTGTTTTCTTTCTTTGTTCTTTGTTTTTCTGTTTTCTTTCTTTGCTTTTGCCACTATTCATTTCCTAGAGACAGAGTAAAGCAAGTTTCTTTGTTCTTCCCTCATTATATAACAGAAAGGAAAATAAATAAACCATAGAAATCATACTATTTTAGACTTTTGTCTTTCGGTTTTATACTCAAGAAAGGATAGCGCAAGGTACAAAAGAAAAGATTCTTATTGTTCTTTTATTACTTAACAAAACAAAGTATTATAACCCATGTTGTCAAAGATGTGGCCATTTTTAGGCATCTTTCTTTTCTCACTGTTGTGCCTTCTCCTGGGAGAACAAAGTCATTACATAGTTCACTGCATAGTTTTTCTGTCCAAGCAAAGGAAGATTATTAAGGAATTATCTGACCAGGGACTGTCTCATTTGGGTCATCTGTCTTTTTGTGCTTTCTTGAGGGAATGCGAAGAGAGAACTTTTCTCCCTTTTTTTCTCTCATTTAGTGTTTTATGAGATTGTATGTGAAGCCTTATTTTAAGAATTTGAACAAGCAGAAACACTGCCACTTTGAACACTATTTATTTTCCTTTGTACTTGCCATTTCAATTGAAGAAATCACACTTCTTTTTTCTCTAATGATATTAAGAGAAAGGCTATTTTAAGATTGCTGCTCTCAAGGCCAATTTTGTCCTCTCATTTTTGTTCTTACTTCAAGGATGTGATATTACGTTTGATTTATACAGAAACCTAACCTGCCAGGTGGATACTCAGAGAAAATTAAATGGAATTTTCCTACCCCCAAAGAGTCAATTGCAACTATGCAGAGGTGAAATATTTTGCTTCCTTGATATCAACAGGAAGAAAAGAAGGAGTAGCGCTGGAAAGTGAGGTGCCAACCAACTAAAGGAAAATCTTAGGTTTTCCGTAGTATATCTAAGATTGTTCAGTTTCCTCTACTAATTGTAACTAATGTTAGGTAAAAGGACAAACATTTGTAAACTATTATTTAAATAAAAAATAAAAATAGATTGGCTAAATATTTTTGTCGAGCATCAATGTTTATTATAGGTAATAAAACAATACTTAATAACTTATTTACATATGGAAATTATCACTGATGTAAGAGAAACAAGTGTCAGGCTATAAAACTAATTTAATGCTATCTAGTCAATTTAAAATCTCTATACACCACTGCACCATTGAATCCCAGCACAATGACAACGAAAGGATGCTAACATGTAACAAGAACATGTCTGAATGTATAAAGCTCACTGGTAAAAGTAAGCATACAGACAAAGTATAGTTACTTTAATACTTACTCTAATACTGTAATCAGAGTGTTTATACTGCTTGTATCTTTGGTATGAAGACTAAAAGACAAACCTATTAAAGTAATTATGACTACATTAATTTGTTAATAGGCACTATAAAAAGATGTAAAGTATGATATCAATAATTCAAAATGTTGGAGAAAACAAAGTTAAAGTATAGTGTTTGTTTTCTTTTATTTGCAATCACAGTTAAGTTGTCAGTTTAAAACAACTTATTATAGCTATTAGGGGTTTTTATGTAAGTCTCGTGGTAACCACAAAGAAAAAAACCTATAACAGGTACACTAAAATAAAAATAAATGAATCAAAACATGCCACCAAATGAAAACACTTAACTACAAAGGAAGACAATGAGAGCGGAAAAAAAGAAAGAAAATATCTACAAATCAATTAGAAAACAGGTATCAAAACACAGAAGTAAGCCCTTACTACTAATAATTACCTTCACTGAATAGATTGAATTCTCCATTAAAAGATGTAGTGTGGCTGAAATGAACATTGGAAACTGTGCAAATGTATAAAATTCAAACAACATGCTGCTGAATGACCAACGAATCAATGAAACAATTAAAAAGGAAATTCAAAATATTTCTGGAGACAAATGAAAATGAAAACACAACATACCAAAACCTATGGGTTATAGCAAAATCAGTTATAAGAGGGAAGTTTATAGGAAAAAACACCTTCATCAAAAAGTAGAAAGATCTCAATTAAGCAATCTATTGTTACACCTCAGGGAATGAGAAAAACAACAACAAATGACTCAGAATTTGTGGGGAAAAAAAAGTTTTAATAAATACTAGATCAGAAATAAACAAATAGTGACTAAAAGCAAAACAAAAAATCAATGAAGAGTTTGTTTTTTGAAAAGGTAAACAAAATTAACAAATCTTTAGCTGGACAGATTAAGGAAAAAGAGAGATGACTAAATACATAAAATCAGAGATTAGATAAAGGAGACATCAAAACTGATACCAGATAAATACAAAGTATCATCATAGAGTGTTAGGAACAACTTTATGTCAACAAACTGAATGAATACATTCCTGGACATATACAACATACTAAGAGTGAATCATGAGATAACAGGAAACATGAATAGAGTAATGACAAGTAATGAGACTGAATTTCTGATGAAAGTCTCCCATAAAAGAAAAGCCCAGGACCTGATGTCTTCACTGCTGAATTATACCAAACATTTAAAGAGGAACTAATACCGATTCTTCTCAAAGTATTTGAAAAAACTGATATGGAGGAAATTATTCCATATTTACTTTAGGAGACTAGAATTATCCTGATATCAAAACCAAACAAGAAAAAATACACTGGAAAAACAAAACAAAACAAAACAAAAACCAGCAGGCCACTCTTCCAGAAGCATGTAAATGCAAATATCTTGAACCAAAATACTAGCAAACTGAATTCAAGAGAACTTCAAAAGGATCATTCACCATGATCAAGTACCATTTACCACAGGAATGCAACGGTGGTCTAACATACTCAAATCAATAAAAGTGATACATCAGAAAGAAGGAAGGAAGGAAGGAAGGAAGGAAGGAAGGAAGGAAGGAA
>NW_012114555.1:41395-45101 GCF_000951035.1 Colobus angolensis palliatus | reverse complement strand
AAGAAAGAAAGAAAGAAAGAAAGAAAGAAAGAAAGAAAGAAAGAAAGAAAGAAAGAAAGAAAAGAAAGAAAAGAAAGAAAGAAAAGAAAGAAAGGCAGGAAGGAAGGAAGGAAGAGAAAGAAAGAGAAAGAAAGACAAAAAAACGTATGATCATCTAAATAGATGCAGAAAAATCATTTGATGAAATCCAACATTATTTCATTAAAAGGAAAACCTAAAGAAACTAGGCACGGAAGAAAAACATTTCAACACAATAAAGGCCATTTATGACATACCCACAGCTAACATCATACTGACTGGAGAAAATTGAAAATTTTTTTCCTAAAACCTAGAAAAGACAAGAATACCAACTTTCTCTATTCAATGTAGTACAGGAAGTTGTAGTCCTAGCAATTAGGCAAGAGAAAAAAATAAAGTGTATCCAAATGGGAATAAAGGAAGTCAAATTGTCTTTGTTTCTACATATGTAGCATCATATATAGAAAACTCTAAAGACTCCATGAAAAAATTGTTAGAACTAATAAAAAATTTCAATAAAATCAAAGGCTACAAAATCAACATGCTAACATCAGTAGCATTTCTATATGCCAACAGTAAACTATCTGAAAATAAAATAATAAAAACAACCTCTTTTACAATAGCTACATAAAAATAAAATATGTAGGAATAAACTTAAGGAGAGGAAAGATTTCTAAAATAAAAACTCTAAAACATTGATTAAAAAATTGGAGTTGACACTCACCAGTGGAAGGTCCATGGACAGAAATGAAATGTTCATGGATTGAAAGAATTAATATTGTTAAAATGTACAAAGTACCCAAAGCAATCTACAGATTCAATGCAATGCCTATCAAAATAGCAATGACGTTCTTCATGGAATTTTATTTTAAATCCTAAAATTTTCATAGAATCACAAAAGCCCCTGAACAGCCAAAGTAAGCTTGAGCAAACAGAGCAAAGCTGAAAGTATTACATTACCTAACTTAAAACACATCACAGAGTAATGGTAACCAAAACAACATGGCACTGGCATAACAACATACCTGTAGACTAATGAAACAGAATACAGAAACCAAAAATAAATCTATGCATTTATAGAAAAATTATCAACAAAGGAACCAAAAACACACATTAGGAAAAGGACAGTCTCTTCAATATACAGTGCTGGGGAAACTGGATTTCCACATGCAGAAGAATGGAAATAGGTACTTATCTTTCCCAATTATAAAAATCAATTAAAAACCAATGAAAGACTTAATTGTAAGACTTGAAACTTTGAAATTCCTAAAAGAAAACATAGGAGAAACTCTTCATGATGTTAGACTGGGGAGAGTGTTTGAATAAAACATCAAAAGTACAGTCAATGAAAGCAAAATTAGACATGTAGAATTATATAAAACAAAAAAGCCATGAAACAGCAAAGGAAATCATCAAGACTGAAGAGACAACCTACAGAATGAGAGCAAATATTCATAAACTATGTATCTGACTAGTGCTTAATATTCAGAATATAAAGAAACTCAAATCAATAGCAAAATAACAAATAATTCAATTTAAAATTGGGCAAATATATGAATAAACATTTTGGGAAAAAAATACATACAAATGGCCAACAGGTGTCTACAAAAAATGCTCACCATCACTAAGCATCAGGGAAGGGCAAATCAAATTCACAATGAAATATCACCTCACCGCATTTAGAATGGTTGCTATAAAAAAGAAGAAAAAACAAATCTTTGCAAGGATGTGGAGAAAGGAGAACTTTTATACACTGTTGATGAGAATGTAAATTAGTATATCCACTATAAAAATCAGCACGAGGGTTCCACAAAATTTAAAAATAGAAGTACCAATACTTCTGGCTGTATATTCAAAAGTAATGAAATCGGTATGCCAAAAAGAATCTGCACTCCAAGTTTATTGCAGCATTATTCACAATAGCCAAGATATGGAGTAAACATATGTGTCCATCAATGAATGAATGAATAAAATAAATGTGATATATACACAATGGAGTTGTAATTAGTCTAACAATATGAAACCCTATGACTTGCAACAACATGGATGAACCTAAAGGACATATTAAGTTAAATATGGCACGGAAGACCACATGATCACACTCATATGTGGAATCTGAAAAAACCCTATCTCATAGAAGTGAACAGTAGAAAAGTGGTTTCCTAAGGCTGAGGAGATTATTCAAGGAAGGATATAAGGAGAGGTTGGTGAAAGGGTAGAAAGTCATAGATAGGAGGGATAAGTTCTGGTATTCTCTTGAAAAGTAGAGTGACTAGTCAATAATAATGTACTGTATACTTCAAAATAGCGAGAAGAGAGAATTTGGAATGTTCTCACTGAAAACAAATAAGAAGTGTTTGAGGTGATAAATATGCTAATTATAATGATTTAATCATTACACAAAGCATGTAGTTATCTAAATATTACATTGTGTCCCATAAATATATATAATTAATATGTATCAATTAAAAACAAAATAAAAAATTTAATAATTTACTTAAGGTGTGCAATGACCAACAAGTAATGTACAATGTACTTTCTATCTATAGAAGTTCTGATTCTGCACTTATCAATTTGCATATTAAAATCTATCTTCCCAGGTACTCCTGCTAACTGAGTAAGTATAATCATTTAAGATAATTTAACAGTTTATGTATCTCATTCTCAATTGATAAAATGGAAAAATGACTTTGATGAACTTAGTTAATGTGAATCTGTTCTCAAAACATGGTCTATTGTTAGTATGTTAATACATGCAGAGAGAGGGAAAAAACTGTGATAGAAAAGCTGAGAACTATATGCATGAGGTCCTAGAAGAAGTCTTGTCAAACTGTCTTTGATCATGAACTTTTCACGTAGTATTAGAAAGATATTCCTTCAGTATAAAGTACACTTGAAATATTACAGGTACAAGAGGTGAAATCCAGACTAGAAGCGCTACTGGAGGTCACAAGAGGGGACAATGCCTTTGGAGAGTAGGCTGTGAATAGACGTGGCTCATTCCAAGTCAGATGACCAATGAGTGGGAACTAAAGTACTGATCAATCATTTTGAAAGGTCCCATTTTTGCTCTATTGTTCCTGGTGACATTTTGCCTTAACTACACAATGGAGACTTCAGGAGGAAGCTGCTTTCACTACTTCTTTTTTATTTTTTTAATTACTATGAGGATTAAAACATTTCCGTCCAATTACCACTTCTTTTTGCCACCTGAGCACAGTCAGCAGTCAGCATAAAAAGTGATAATGGGAAGATAATGTCTAACCAGGTCACATTTTGCTTCAAAGAAACACAACACATACAAAATGCATGTTTTTTTTTCTGACCTTGGCTTTCATTTCCCTGTAACACTTGACATAGAATTTAACAGACATTGATATCAGTCATAGAAGAATAGAAAGCAGTGACAAATATAAGGATATTGCTGGGAAAGGCCCTATGTTGGACGAAGAGTTTTGGATTCTAATACTTCATTAGTTAATCTCTCTCTCCCTCTGAGTGACTATGCATGGCCTGTCTCATTCTCACTGTCGGATAAAGTCTATTTTATTTGATAAGTGAAATTACTTAAAGATAAAGGTATGATTTAAAACCATTATGAGGCAGGGTGTGGTGACTGAGGCAGGTGGATCACCTGAGGTCGGGAGTTCAAGACCAGCCTGACCAACATGGAGAAACCCCATCTCTA